>NW_026067900.1:388006-568081 GCF_014885135.2 Alexandromys fortis
TTTTTTTTTTTTTTTTTTTTTTTTTTTTGGTTTTTTCGAGACAGGGTTCCTCTTTATTCTTAAGTTCTTTTATTAATGAGACTAAGAACCTCAAGTGGAGATCCAGTTTCTCCTGTATCATTCAACAACCATGAAGAGATACCAAAATTTCAGTAACAATAGAGACTCATTGCTATAAAAGCTATTAAGAATAAATTTCCAGGCAGTATTGGTGTACAACTTTAATCCCAGCACTCAGGAGGCAGAAGCAGGTGTAACTCTGAGTTCAAGGCCAGCCTGGTCTACCCTAGTGAGTTCCAGGGCAGCTAGGGGTACACAGAAATCCTGTCTCGAAAAACCAAAATAAATAAATGACAATTGAGTGTTCAACCCTACAGAAGATAGTTATATCATCCTCTCCAAGGCTCAGGGATTATTTCATTTGAGGGGTTAGAAAGAATTTAAGAACTGGAAGACAGGGAGAATGTAACACTATTAATATAAACCCAGAGACAGATATTGGGGCTCAACCTGAAGGTCAGAAAAGTAAAACAGCCAGCCACTGGGTGTTTGAAATTGCCAGTCTGAAATGGTGGTCCTGCCTCCAGGAACCTCAAAGTGAGACTATGTCTAAGAGCTGTCTCCTCCCATTTAATATTCCTCTTTAGGGCTAGGATTAAAGGTGTGCACCACTACCGCCCTGTTTCTATGGCAAACTAGTGTGACTACTGGGATTAAATGTCACCGCTGCCTGGTCTGTAAATTGACCAGTGGGACTGTTTTACCCTCTGATCTTCAGGCAAGCTTTGTTTATTTAAATGTAAATGATAAATCACTATAGTAGAAGGTTTGCAAAATGCTATTTGTGGGTAATGAATAGCCATTGTCATTATGAATCTCAACTACAATGATTATACTGGTTCTACACAAGAATTGGCCCATTAACAAGCATGCATGGATGGAGCAGGGCCTCGGGACACCAACCCTTGCTACTGAACTATCTCCCCCTGGCTGATTCATGGGAAGGAGCTGAGTGTCCTAAATCTTGACTTGCAGGCAACAGTGGTCTGTCTCACTGGGCATGCCTTGTGCATATATGAGACCTGAAAGCCCATCTCCACAGTGATGACACACTTACTCCAACAAGGCCACACCTCCTAATAGTACCATCCCTATGAGATTATGGGGGCCAATTACATTCAAACTACCACAGACCCACTAATGAATAAACCCTCATACATGAGAGTACCCAGGATGTTTGCATAGTCACAGAGTAACCCTTAAATATTTATTAATGATTATTTTAATATGTCCATAGATCCTTTGATATTCCTCCCTCTAACAGAAATTAAATCCTTTCCCCTTGTTAGTGAGCTGGACTTACTGACTTGCTTCTAACGGGATATGGGAAGGGGAAAAAGAATAACATAAGAAATCTGGCAGATAGAATTTTAAGCAAACATGATTAATAATATTAGTATTAATGTGACCATCATGTATCCTTAATATAATATGATATTACTGAACACTATAGCTCTCTTCTACAGATCCCTAGCTATAGTCTAACGATGAGCAGTGTTGGGAGGGGTGCAGGGAAGGCAACTCCAAATTTAGGAACATACCCTAAAGTATATAAAGTGTCACTTCTCTTTCTACAGACTTTAGTATTGTGAATAAAATAATGAGTCTGCCTAGAGAAAACACATTGTCTTTTATTGGGCAGGAAGCTACTTCTCTTTCATTATATTGACGTGAATAGAATAGTGAGAATGCTTTGAATAATTGTATTTTCTGTATTTAGAATAGAGGCCACTTTGATTTCAACAATAATGAACATTGTGACTATATTAGTGAGTAGATTTAGAGCATTATTTGTTCTTAGGAATGGGCCCACATTCCTTTCTACTGTATTTAGCAGTATGAATAGGATAGTTATTATGCATAGAAGAAGCACATTGCCTTTTCTAGGGAAAGAGGCTACTCTGTTTCAGCTGTTTTTACAATGTGAAAAGACTAATGAGTATGCTTAGAATAAACACTTCACCTTTTCTAGGTAAAGAGGTAACTTCTCTTTCAAACGTATGTGTCTAGAATATTGAGTTTGCTCAGAAGAAAGACATTGTCATTTCTAGGAAAAAAGGCCAGTTCTCTTTCAACTGTATTTTACAGTGTAAATGGAATAGTGAATAGGCTTAGATAAAAAAGAAAAAAAATTGACTACTCCCAAGTATCATGGTCATGAAAAATAAAGACTGTATATTATTACAAATATTACAGATTAATGCCATCTTAGCTCAGGACTTCTTTAACAATTGCCATTCATGATCCTTTTTTTGTTTTTTGTTTTGTTTTGTTTTTCGAGACAGGATGTCACCGGAGTTTTAGAACCTGTCCTGGAGCTAGCTCTTGTAGACCAGGCTGGCCTTGAACTCACAGAGATCCAGAGATCCGCCTGCCTCTGCCTCCCAAGTGCTGGGATTAAAGGCACTTCCACCACTGCCTGGCTGGAAATTTCCTTTAAAACAATTTTTGGTAGCAGTTATCAAAGAGGAAAGAAAGTTTGTGCACTAATGAGATGGATTTGTGTGTATTCATATGTAGAGATGAGAACAAGAAGTCAGGGTTCATCATCTATTACTGTCTTAGTTAGGGTTTTATTGCTGTGAAGGGACACCATGACCACAGTAACTCTTATTAAGGAAAACTTATTCATTCATTCATTTATACATACAGTATCCTGCCTGTAGGCCAGAAGAGGGCACCGGATCTCATCATAGGTGGTTGTGAGCCACCATTGTGGTTGCTGGGAATTGCACTCAGGACCTCTGGAAGAGCAGTCAGTGCTCTTAACCGCTGAGCCATCTCTCCAGCCCCTTAAGGAAAACTTTTAATTGGGACTGGCTTACAGTTCAGAGGTTTAGTCCATTATCATCATGGCAGGAAGCATGGCAGCATGTAGACTGACATGGTGCTGGAGGAGCTGCTGAAAGTTCTACATCCAAATAGAAGGGCAACAGGAAGGAAGACTGTAGCACACTTCTTCCTACAAGGCCACATCTCCTAATAGCACCACTCCATATGGGCCTATAGGGGCCATTTTTATTCAAACCACCACAATTACTCTCTCCTTTATTTCTTTGACACAGAGTCGCTCACTGAATGTCTGTTTTGACTAGGCTAGCTGGCCAGTGAACTCTTAGGATTCACCTGTTTCTGACCCCCAGTGTTGGGGTTACAGACCCACATAGCTGCACCTGCTTTTTGTATGAGTGATGGGGGATTAAAACTCAGCTCATCATGTTTGCAGAGTGAACAGTCTTACCCACTGAACCATTTTCCTGGTCCCGAGATTGATTTAAAAAAAAAAAAAATCCAAATTTTGCTCATCTTTACTGTAGTAATCATTACTGTAGGAATCTAATCTAAGATTGAGATCTAGCCTTTTGTTATTCTTTTCTCTCCCTCTTCATTTCTGTTCTGTTTATTCTAGACATAGAGTCACTTCATATACCTCTGGCTGACCTGTCTATTTGGGAGTAGAGAGATGGCTTAGTGATTAAGAGTACATGCTGCAGAGACCCGTGTTTTGTTTACCCAGTACTCACCTCAGGTGGTTCTAAAACTGCCTGTAACTCTGGCTCAAGGGAATCTGATGCCCTTTTATGGACTGTATCGGTATCTGCATGTGCAAGGTGCAAATACACTCAGGCATACACACACATAAAGTAAAAAAAGTCTTAAAACTCAATTAAACGAAGAGTTCATCTTGACTGACTAGTTGATTAGTTGATGTTGCTGGATGCAAAGCATCTTCAGCCTTTTTCAGGGTTGATTTTCAGTACTTTGATTTTTATGATCATGATGATTACTGTTAGGATCACTGCTTCACATAAAAAAAAACTATATAACTTCTGTAAATATAAAACTATTTTAAAGTAGAAACTTGTTTTTTTATTTTTCAAAGAAGGGTCGACTGAGCAATGGGTAGTCCATTAGTGTTTAAAGAAAGTAGAGTCAGAAACTCAAGTGAGCCTTGGACAAACCATGGAAAGGTACTTCTGATTCTGGACTCAGAGTATTCATTCTATACAATCTTACTACTTGTACTTATAAAACTATATAGTTTTGACCTGTTAGAGCTTCTGCACTTCATAGTAGCTCTTTGAGTAGGATAGACACTGAATTGTTAGTCTCATTTTGCATTTAAAGAAACTGGGACTCATGAAGTTCAGTGATTTTCCTAAGAAGACACACCATGCAGGACAGTCTGGCCTTGATACTTTGTCACCAAATTTTACATTTGCTACTTTAGGAACCGAGGTATATTATTTAGCATCAGAGCACTTTAAATCCTGAGTTCAGTCCTCAGTACCAACCTACCAAATCTCCTCTTCCCATTGTATGTGTGGCTTCTGTTCTATTAAAATATTCTTAAAAAGACTTTAGATATGTCTTGATATAATAAACAGTAATAACAAAATATTTATCTTAACAGATTCCTAAAATGTCAGACTTTCTTTGTCCTAGAATAGCATATTACCTATGGTATACAGAATTCCTTATGTTTGACTTTAGTGACAGACTCTCAAATGTTTTTCTTTCAAGCTTCGTTTGGAGGCACTTCACCAGATCCTCACTCTATTATCTGGCATGGAGGAGAAGGGTAGCATCTTGCTGACAGGAAGCAGGTCAAGTTCAGGCTTTCAGTCATCCACTCTGCTCACATCTGTGAGACTGCAGTTTCTAGCAGGGTGTTTTGGTTTAGGCACTGTTGGACACACAGGAACCAAAGGAGAGAGTGGCCGATTGCATCACTATCAAGTAAGTACATGAGTGACACCTCGTTCTGTATTCAGTTCTTTGGTTTTTTTTACAGAGCCAACTGGATGATGTGGAATTTGGTGATGTATATGACCACAGTTAAAATTCTTAAAGCTTTTGAGTTACTTAAGATGATGTGGAATTTGGTGATGTGTATGACCGTGGTTAAAATTCTAAAAGCTTTTGAGTTACTTAAGATCTGTCATTGTTAGCCAGGCAGTGCTTTAGTCCCAGCACTCAGGAGGCAGAGGCAGGTGAATCTTTGTGAGTTCGAGGCCAGCCTGGTCTAGTTCCAGGACAGGCTCCAAAGATACAGAGAAACCCTGTCTTAAAAAACCAAAATAAAAAAATAGATTGATCGATCTGTCATTGTTTGGCTAAGTTTGTAAATTGTACAGTTGAGATTAGGTTGTTAATCATACAATTGTGCTTTTGGGGAGTTGGTTGGCTCAGCTTTATTAATCTATAGTCAGATAAGGTAGAGCTAGATAGGAGTTGGAATTTGGGAAGATGGTTTTTAATACTTACATCTTAGACTTGGTTATTCTTCCTGGCTTTTCTGTTCTGGTTTTAAATTTGTAAATTTGTGCTTTGTTTGTTTTGTTGAATTTTTTTTAAGATTAATTTATTATGTATACAACTATCTGCATCCATTTATACCCACTCGCCAGAGGAGGGCGCCAGATCTCTCCTCAGATGGTTTGGAGCCACCACGTGGTTGCTGGGAACTGAACCCAGGACCTCTGGAAGAGCAGACAGCGCTCCTAACCACTGAGCCATCTCTCCAGCCCCATGTTTTGTTGAATTTTTGCAACAGGATGCTCTATATAGCCCTGGCTATCCTGGAACTCACTGTAGACCAAGCTGGCTTCAATCTCATATAGATCTGCATGCCTGTGTCTCCCAAGTGCTGGGATTAAAGGCATGTGCCAACTTACCCGGCATTTATAAACTGTTATGTCTTTATTTAGATAGGTATATATGTCTTTATTTAGATAGGCAAAGCTGCCTTGGAAGGAGGAATACACAAAGAGTCAAGAACTACCAATCATTTTAAACTAGTTTTGTTATAAACTTTTCATATACTTTACTGAATAATATCATAGGGCCCTAGCATAGACTAAGGCTAAAATGCTGTTACTTTTTTTTTTTTTTGAAAAAAGGTATTATTGCTGATTTTAAAAGTAACTCTGTGTGATTTAGGATGGGATCAGAGCAGCTAAAAGAAATATTCAGATTGAAATTCAGGTGGCTGTCCATAAGATTTATCAACAGTTGTCTGCTACTCTAGAGAGAGCCCTTCAAGCAAATAAGCATCACATTGGTGAGTAACTTCCTGAAAATAAAGATTAAGGATATACACTTTGGCTTTATGTAGAGAATTGGCTCCATTTTATGTTTAACACTAGCAGATCAACTGACAAATAAGAGCAAAATACTTAAAAATTGATTAGTACTTTATATTATTATTTATAGTTTGGAGAAGCTTATTTTAGTTTCAAAAAAGTTTATTTAATCTCAAAGAGATTCTCAACTGTCTTTCTATTTTTGTTTCTTTTTTTTTAGAAGCCCAGCAACGTCTTCTTCTGGTTACAGTTTTTGCCCTCAGTGTTCATTATCAGCCAGTGGATGTTTCTTTGGCAATCTCCACTGGTCTGTTGAATGTATTGTCACAGTTATGTGGCACAGACACCATGTTAGGACAACCCCTGCAGCTGTTGCCAAAGACTGGTGTTTCCCAGCTTAGCACAGCTTTGAAAGTGGCCAGTACAAGGTTGCTCCAAATTCTAGCTATCACTACAGGGTAAGTACTACAAAGGTATTGGAAGAACTAGATGGGGCTTTTTTTTTGGTATAGTATTTATCCCTTTTTGTATTCCTGTTACAATTTTTCCTTTTATTTCACACAGAACCTATGCTGATAAATTGAGCCCAAAAGTAGTTCAGTCCTTGTTGGATCTACTCTGTAGTCAGTTGAAGAATTTGTTATCCCAAACTGGTGTACTATTTATGGCCTCCTTTGGAGAAGAAGAAGGTGAAGAAGAAGAAAAAAAAGTTGACTCCAGTGGAGAGAATGAAAAGAAAGATTTCAGAGGTAGTATAAGCTTTTTTTTCTTTCTTGTTATATTAGATACTTGTTGAGGCTCTGTAGTGTGCATATGATAAGAACATCAGCTTCAGCCGGGCGGTGGTGGCGCACGCCTTTAATCCCAGCACTCGGGAGGCAGAGGCAGGCGGATCTCTGTGAGTTCGAGACCAGCCTGGTCTACAAGAGCTAGTTCCAGGACAGGCTCCAAAACCACAGAGAAACCCTGTCTCGAAAAACCAAAAAAAAAAAAAAAAAACACATCAGCTTCTCTCTGTTACAGTATAAAGGATTTTTTACTGTTTGCAGCCCTTTCTCTGCACAGAGGCGGCTTTCTGACTGAGCCTCCAAGGCTCTGTTCAGTCTGCTGCTGCTTAACAGTACTACCCAGCTCAGCTGCAGGGACTTGGATCTTAGGTGACCAATTTCTTCAGGCTATCTAGGGAAAGGCTAAGATGCTTTCTGGGTTATTTAATGCTAACAAATCTCCTCTAACTACAGTCCTGACATAAATGTTCCCTGAGAGTAGATGGGCTTTGATAAGTGGCAACTGGGTTATACTCAGAACCAAACTAACCAAATTCTTTCTTAAACTTGGCCAGTATAATTTTTTGTTGCTGATACAACATTTGTTTTATTGTAAACATGGTTTTTTTTTTTTTAGTTTCTTTTTCAGTTGTAGTAAAATATCTCGGCAAAAGCAACTTAGCAGAGAAAGGTTTTATTTGGTTAAAAGTTCTAGATTAAGCCCATCGTACAAGCCCTAGCAACAGGAACTTTAGAATCAGCGCAGTGGCTTTCACTGTTTTCACAGAATATGAAACTAAAGCAATGACTTCCAGTAGAGTTTATGCCCAGAGCAGTAGAATACTGCCCATGTTTTTAATGTAACTTCATGAATAAAGGTCTAAAATAAAATTGGTCATTATTCCGAAAAGATTGTGAGGTACCATGTCTCATTCTCACAAAAAACACCAGGAGCCCTTTGAAAGTTCCCTTGGGTCAGGTGGACAGATAGAAGTGAGCAGCCTACTTCACCATTCTTTGCTCAGTTCTGTCATCTCTAATATAAGGGTAATTAGAAGCCAACTTGTGAAAATCGTTTTGAGGACTAAGTAACTTTATATGTTTAAGCACAGAGCATTATATGGCACATAATGAAAGTAAGTTTAGTGATGGTTAATATTTAATATTTTAATAAATAATATTTGAAATTAAATAGTATTTAGATCATATAAATATTGTTGACTTAAGTGGGGGAATAGAGAGAAAATATTGAACAGATAGATGTAAAGTGATAAAGCATTGTTTTTGTTATCACTGATTGATACAGAGTCGTGATAGAATCAAACCTGTAAGCGGATTAAGTGCAGTGCAAGAAACTCAAAAGAAATATTTAAATCTCTTATGTGAGAATGTAGGAGGCTATATGGTTTCAATTAAGGACTAGCTTTTTAGTTTCCCAGCTCAATCCAGTGCCAGGCTTTTTTTTTCTTGGTCATGTACAGAGTTATCTTATACAGAGAGCTTAGGCAGACTCACCAGTGGAGCCAAGCGGTGGTGGTGCACTCCTTTAAACCCAACACTCAGGAGGCAGAGGCAGGTGGATCTCTGTGAGTTCAAGGCCAGCCTGGTCTACAGAGCAAGTTCCAGGTCAGCCAGAGTTACACAGAGAAACCCTGTCTAAAAAAAAAAAAAAAAAAAAAAAAAAAAAAAGTGTCCTTGCCTCTTTCTGCTTTTTGAGATCCACTGGAGGATAAAGTACTGTTAAGGTACCAGGTTCTCACCAGTCTGTACTGAATACTGCACATCCAGACAACAGGGAAGAACTACAGAGGTACTTCTTAGCCTATACAGCCTCAAGATAATTGAACCCTTAGCTGGATGTGCTGGTATATGCCTAGAATTCTAGCACCAGAGAGGTTAGGGCAGAGAAGAACATGAATTCCAGCCCAATTTGGACTACATAGCGGTGCCCCATCTAAGAAAACAACAAAAATTGGTGGTATTCAATATCATGTAAAGAAAGATACAGTTTTTCTATGATTGAGTCTTGCTGTGTATAACAACAGTTGAAGCCATGTCAGTTCCTCTCTAGTTGTTCTAGAGAGAGGGTCCAGTTTTGAAAATGACTGGGAAGGAGAATAACTCTAGTCACCAATGGCCAATCATTCAGAATCAGGCTGCTTAGGTATGAAGAACATCCAATATATCTAAAATATATAATTAGAAGGAAGATGTATCCTTCATTTTAAATATAGGAGTGTACCATCAGGGTATGTCAACCAACTTGAGGTCTCCAGGCCCAAACTGGCCTTGAATCCTCCTGCCTCACCCTTTTTCTCCTGAATGCTGGGATTACAGGTATGCACCACTACATTTGACTCTAATTTAATATTGTATCCTAGAAATACTTGCTGAGGTAGGAGATAGAGTACACATGTTATACTAGGTATAAAAGAAGACTTCCTAGAAGAGGTAATCTTTGAATGACTTGAAGAGATATACAGGAGAAACCTTGGAGTGAGAGATCTGAGTTCACAGAACAGGCTGATACTTCTGTGTTCTTTGAATTAATATTATAAAAAATGTTTTGTATTTAAGTAAAGAAGAGACAAGGTACTGTTAGGAGGAGATGTGAAGAAGTAATCCTTAGTTCATCTGTTGATCCCAGCAGTTTAGTTCTATCATAGTCTTGTTCACCCTTCTCAGCAAAACAGAAGTCTTCCTGTGACGGTTGTTTGCTGACTATTAATTATCAGTGTAGCATGTCCCTTTGCAAAGGTCGCCTTTCACAAAAGACTTCTCTTTGTATTTTTTAATGGAGCATTCCAGAATCTCTCTGAAAGTAGCACTACAGACAATTATCTCCAGATTGTTACAGCTGTTCATGTTGTGTTCTTCTTGAGAACTGGCATGCTATTCTTTCGCCTTACTGGCACAATGCTAGTCCTCTCTACATGGGATAGAGCCAGGATAAGCAAATGTGAAAAGTAATTGAAACAAAGGATGTGTGTGTGCTATTCAGATAGTGGAGAGTTCTGTGTGACTTCAAAGTCAGGAAGCAGAGGGATGAATTCTGGTGCTCTGCTTGCATTGTTTTCCACTTTTCTTCATTCTTGGACCTCAAAATGGATAGGGAAGAGGAAAACAGCGGGAGAGATACAAGAGAAAGGCTGATGCTGATGCTGGTCTGGAATCTGAGACTACTAGTCAGGGCACATACATAGAGTTTGCTCCCAGTAAACCAGACTCATTTCTAGAATATGGTTTGTTTTGCTTTGTTTTGGGATCTGAGAACATATGGTTTTTTAAAGAATTATTTATTTATTTTACTGGCAGGTAAGAGGAGTGTATGTAGTATAGCCCAGGGTGGCCTTGAACTCACAAAGATCTTTCTACCTCTGCCTCCTGAGTGCTAGGATTAAAGGTGTATGCCACCACTGCCTGGCCTCTATTGCTAACTAGGGTCTTCCTCCACACTCTGATCCTCAGGCAAGCTTCATTTGTTATAGCACAAACAAATATTACCACATCATCCTATCATAAGGGTCCCTGGGAACAAACAAACAAATGCTCCTACCCACTGAGCCATCACACCTGAAGATCTCTTTTAGAAATATGATACTTAGAGATTTGACAGGAAAGCAAGAATCAAATCTTTCTGTTTTTGAAAGTGTAATAAAAGTTATGAACTTTCTTCCTAGTCAAATACATGTAAATATACACTTGGCGATACACTTACAGACCATCTTCCCCAAAATTCTATATAGTGAAATTCTAGACTTGACTATTATGCATTGCTTTTTGCAATAGCAATTCTTTAAGAAAAATGGATAAAATAAGTGCATATATATTATACAAGGTATTAGTGTTCAAGTACCTAATAAGAAGCAACTTTTCAGGTAGGAAAGATTTGAGTTCTGGTTTGAGGTTATAGTACATCATAGTGAGAAGGCATGGCAGCAGGAATATGAGAAAACAGGAGTGTAAAAGACACATTTTTACATCTACAGGAAACAGTGGGGCAGAGGCTAAGCTTCTGGGATGCTTGCTGCCCACATTCAGGGTTGGTCGACCCTTCTCAGTTAAACTTCTGGAAACACCTGAAGGAACATCTCCTAGGTGATTCCAAAACCAGTCAAGTTGATAACAAAGGTTAACTGTCACATACACATTCTAACACACTTACTCTTCTGCTACACACGTATAAAAGAGGTTTCATCAGGATTCATTTCAATTTTTACCTTTCCCTATCCTCTAGTTTTCAAAAATTGGCATGGCAACTTATTGAAAACCTAGACTGTGCTTAATGCAATTGAAGTATAAGCTGATAAGATAAATTTTACCTTATTCTTATCCTGGGATTGCTGCCTTTCAGTTAAAATGTAAACTTATCTCTCCACTTTTCAGCTGCCCTTAGGAAACAACATGCAGCTGAACTCCATCTAGGAGATTTTTTAGTGTTTCTTCGAAGAGTTGTGTCTTCCAAAGCAATTCAATCAAAAATGGCTTCCCCCAAATGGACAGAGGTACTGCTAAACATAGCGTCTCAGAAGTGCTCTTCAGGTATGTCTGTTGCCTCCGTTTAGAGTGCTTTTATGTGTTGCATGTATTTTATTAAGGTGATGCTAGAATTTTGACAACACTGGGCACCTGATCTTAATTTCAAGACTTTTCTTCTTTGACTTTTGATTATTTATTTGATTGATAGAAAATGCCAATTTCACAGATAGTAATTGGTAAAGAATTAATAATGCCAAATGGTGCTGGAGAAATTATGATTTAGTCTAGAGAATTTGGCCCTATTTGTTAATATTTAAAATGTACTAAAAAGTAGAGATGTATATAGTATATAATAATTTGCTACAAGTTTGACCTCACATTTTAGATTGTCAGATCGGATCTGAATTTATCTGTCCCCTCTATGATGATATAAGTTCAGCTGCCTTGATTGTGACTTCCATTTTTGTGGTATCTTGACAGTTCTATGTAAGTTTAACTCCTAGATCAACCCTAGAAGTCTAGTAATCTTAAACAGGTTCCTAATAGCCTTTTGCTACTCTAGTCTTTCCCCATATTTTTGATAAAATATATAAAACAAAAATTAAAATTTGATCATTTAAGTATACAGTTCAATGCATTAAGCCTATTTACTGTATTGTATCATTTTCATCCATTTCCAGAACTTTCTTATTATCCCTCCCTAATGTGTTTGAAACATGTAGAATCATAATATAGTATTCCATGTTATTGATTATTATGTGTTTACAGTTTTTAATATACTTAAGTAATGTTTATCAACTAATATAACTTAGAGCTTCCTTTAATGACGTGAAATTTATGTTTTTAAAGTATAAAGTAAAAGATACTCAATTATTTCACCTGATCCTATTAGGCATGTGTATACGAAGAGTACCTATTTATACACCAAAATTTTGTCTGTGCCTTTTCCAATGTTATAAAAGCACAAACTACGAACTGTGCATTGAAGGGTAACTGTAGTCAACATATAATATGTACACATATGCAAGCTTAAACAAAAAACTCAGAAGCATTCCAAGCTCTGGAGCAGGAAATGGACTAGAGTAAGGGAATGAGAGCATATGCTTAGGCTTTAGATGCTCACAGACCTCTTAACAATTCTGTTCCTACTGCATATGGAGTCTTGGTTAAATTATTAAACTCTCTGAACCTCTGTTTCCTCATTAAACTGAGTTGTAATTCAGACTCTGAATTTAGGATTAATATATATTACTACTGCCTGGGAGGGGGGGGGTTCCAGCCTCTAGACAGCACAGGACTTGAAAGGAATCCACAGCATTGGCATATACTAAGACTTTTCTATCTCTGGCGGTTAGGGGGGAAGACATGTACTCTCTTGATGGTTTCCTTCTTTATTCTATATTCTTCTCTTCTTCTTTCCATGTTCCTTCTACTGTATACTTTTTTTTCTATAGCTTATATACCCCAACAAAGTTTTTCAGGCAATATGAAAATTACAATGTAGTTACATTCTGTTTTTCAAGTGAATGATTGCAATGAATACAAAACAAACAGTAAAAACAGCATGTTTTCCATCTCCCTTACTTGATTAAACATTTTACATATTATCAGTGAAAAACAAATTGTCCTAAGAACCCACATACATTCGTTCATACCCAAGCAACTTTTATAGATTAACCATGTGGACAAGTAAGGGTATTCTTGTCAAGTCTTTCACTGGCAGGCTGCATTTTGCAGTAACAAAGAAAGGTCCAATTATTTTATTGCTTACCTTGAAAGGTAATTTTGCAAGGAATCTTAAATGAATCACAAACTTATACTTTTATATATGAAAAAGAATCAGTCAACTCTACTTTAAATCTTTGAAGTACATACTCAATAGTTTTTTATATCGGGAGATTGAGGGAAGAAATGGGTATAAGGAATTAATCATCACCTTTGATTATCACCCAACCCTAGCAAGGAAAGTACGTCAGCTAGTAACAATTGGGTTGCTTTGTATTTTTAACCTCAGCTGTGTCCTTGTGAACTTTAGATTGTTTTCTAGGGTTTTTCGTCTCAAAGCTATTATCAAAACATCTGATCTAACTTGAAGTTGTTTTAAAACTTTGTTTCAGCTAATGATACACAGCGAAGCCAGTGTCTGCGTCTTTCAGCATTAAGATTAAAAGAATTTGAGCCAGCCTGGCTTAATCATTAATTTGAGCTATGATCTGTGCAACTCCTTATGTCAAACTCACAGGCCCTGGCTGTGTAACATTTCCTTGTATTTATTTTTATTCATCAAAATTCTGTATAAGCTGACATTATTATTATCAATAAGATAGTACAGCTTAGTGAGGAATCACCTTCAATGACAATCCACAGGTGAAAATGCACAATAGAACGGGATGTTTCCATGAGATAAGCACAATGCATTATAGGCCGTGGGGGTCTCCCCATATCCATTCACACCATGCCAGATATTAGGGAACGATAGTAGCAGCAAACATGTAAAGGCACAGCAGAAGCAAAAACCATTCTGGGATCTGTGGTCTCTGGCTTTGCCTATCTGAGATTGACCTATCAGGGTTTCTCCTGGTGGGCTGACACCTTGAACTTCAATAGCCACCTGATGCTCATCTGGCATGGCTACTGGCAGTATACTAAGTACATACTCTACCTCTGACACATGTGGTTGCAGTGCTTGTCCAATGAAGACATAAACTGGAACATGTACATGATGTATGTATATATACTAACAGGCATAGAGTAGGTCCAGAATTAATATGACAGTAGGTTTAAATGTAGGTCTGTTTCATTTATGAACTGCTTTGTAGCCTTAAGTAAAAATTTTTACATGAAGTTTATTTTAACTATATCTGTCAGTCATATTGATAACAACAAGACTGGTTTGCTCACCACACCTCCACCACATCCCCCAGGCATTCCTCTGGTTGGCAACTTAAGAACAAGGCTCCTTGCACTTCATGTCCTTGAGGCCGTGCTACCAGCTTGTGAATCAGGTGTAGAAGATGACCAAATGGCCCAGGTTTGTATTTTTTTTTAATTGGTAGAAAATGGTTTTCACATCTGTAGTGTGATTCACCCAAAACTAAGAGTTACTACAATCTCTTTAGTTGTAAATGTGTCTTATCTTCAGTAGATTCTTATCTTCAGTATCTTCAGTAATCTTAGATTACTTCTAAGATTGCTTTTTTCTTAAAGCCTTTGTTCTTATGGAAGAGGAGAAAATAAATTGTGGGATGTAAGAAATAGAGGAGTAGAAAATACATGTAACGTCAAAAGGAAAAGATAGTTTAGAATTGCTGATTGCCAGAGAGGACCTGATGCCCTAGGCAAATCTCGTATCTGGAGATGGCCTTGAGAGCGAGCACTCCTGACACCTTGCCTGATCTTTCTCTGTATTTCTTAATTTTCCTGTTTGCAGCTGACCGCTTACCAAGAGATCAAAGTACGTCCTTGGCTTGGCTCCACTGTTCAATAAAGCAGTCCTTAAGGAACTGAAGTATGCCCCATGCCACATGAGCCTGGGAAACTTTATTATTTATGAAACAGAAGCGGCTAAAGTTGATATGTTATGAGGGAATCATCATAGTGAATCAGATTTAGAGAGAAAAGGAGAGTTAGAGAAAATTCCCCTTTATGGAAAGATTAGCTAGATCTCAGAAGCCCTGGAGTCCTTATAGTAAGAAGGAAAGAAAGGAAATTATTGATAACATGAGACTAGTTTTAATATATTGGTATAGGAACTATCATGAGAAAATGAGAAAACTATTAGGGGATATGGAGCAAAGAATAAAAACTATATAGATGGAAAGCTAAACACAGGACCCTGAGAACTAGTCTCCCACGGTAGAAAGTAAATAATGGTGTGAGACAGAATTCTAAAAGACAAAACAAAACTAAAAGTCCTTGCCAACATCTTGAGCACGGAAGGGGGAACACGTAGAAAGGAGCACGTAGAAGAAGCTCTATTTTGGTTATGCTTAATCTTGATTTATGTCTGGAACCCTGAGTGGGGTGATGTAATGCACCTGCCAAGTTCTTTGATCTGTTTTGTACAAAAACTGAAGCTTTACAGAAGTAAAGTTGCAGCAGATTTTCACTACACAGTGTGTCTGTCTGTCATTTCCCTTGCATCGTATCCTGACTATCCTATCCTTCACCCTGGTCTCCCGTGGGTGGTGGTCTCCGAGAGGGACGGTCCGCGGCAAGAATTTCTTAGTAGGTTGGGCCTCTGGAGAGAGAAATGTTTGAGACAGTAAAACCAAAACAGATGTCTGCATCTAGAAAGGAGAAACAAGTAAAAACAAGCCATTTTGTAGTGAGCTGATGATCTTTTAAAACTAGGAATATTCTACAAAGAACCATCAGAAGTAGCTGTTGGATGTTAGTATAATCAATCTTCATGTGCCATTGAATATTACAGTTTATAAATTTTATCTTCCTTTCCCTTCATTATATTAGGTTGTTGAACGTTTATTTTCCCTTCTGTCGGATTGTATGTGGGAGACTCCCATTGCTCAGGCCAAACATGCTATTCAAATAAAGGAAAAAGAACAAGAAATCAAACTACAGGTAATCTATTCTTCCCCCTGAAAATGTTTTTAAGTCTCATAAGTAGGTACCCTAGTGCCCATCTGTGTCTCTGGGTATAAAAGTCCTACCTTGAGGGTTCTTGTTATAGAATTTGCTCCACATCCTCTTTGTGTGTTGACTACTTCTCATCTCATTCTTCCAGTCATGCCTTTTCTTATCCTTACTCTCAAGTCATATTTTTCCACGATGGTTTCTTGATCATCTTTTCTGTCTTCACTGCTAAGATTCTCAAAGGAGTAAACCACACATGTCAGCTACTTCTCATTTTCTCTTCAGAGTGCTTATCACCCACCAAGATGCCAAACTCTATGAAGTATTAACATTATACTTATAGTTGCTTTCCACTATCTATAGGGAACTAAGACCATCCAAGCTTACCCAGATCAGTTAATGCTTAAGTTTCATATATAAAGTAGTATGGCATTTATATATGACTTAACATAATTCTCCCATAAGCTTTAAGTCATTTCTAGGTTCTCTAGTACATAATGCAGTATAAGCTTGTAAAGAGCTGTGATCTCATATCTATGTGATGAGAAGAGTCTAAATGTGTTCAGTACAGATGCAGTTGGTTCTTAAAAAATGTATTTTTGATCTGTGGTTGGTTGAATCTGTGATGTAGAATCTGGAATATAGAGGGCCCACTGTTTGCTATTTTACCATATCTTATTGATTCTTCTGTGTACCCATCCTTGTAGCATGAGGTTTTACTGATTTACTTTCTAAATAGGATTCTACTTCATACTCATAATCCTTAGCTTAGTTTTCCTGATTCCACACTTTTCCCAATTTTCCTTCTACCTTAGAAAATGGCCTTTCATTCTTCTAGGTTTTTCTTTCTGTATTTAAGTGTTGGGTATTATGTAACCTAATCTTAAGTTTCCCCCCACCCATCACATCTCTTCTTGTTTCCATATTCATAGATGCATAATTTGACTCTATATGCCATTGATGCCTAAATTTTGAATTCTGTCTTCTATTAATTCACCAATGATAACCATATAGACATTTCATACTTAGTATATTAAAAATAGCTCTATCACATTCTGTTCCTTCCTCAGCTTCTAGTTATTACTGAAGAGAAAAACCTTGGAATTCAAGCAGTAGGGATAAATCCTGGTGCCACTGCCAGTGGCCCCTCAGTCTGCCCCAGCCATGCAACTGTCAACCACATTCAGAGGGAATAGTTTGGTTCTATGCTTGTTTCTTCCCAGTCCTTCTGGTGTTGGTGAACTCCCATTACCTCGGGTAGACGGTTTCAGTGGGTGTACGTGTTCCCTTTATAGTTTAACCTCTTTTCTCATATTCTCATTGCTCCCACTCTTCAACTGGAATTTGTCAGCTCAGTCCAGTGCTTCTCTTTGCATGGATACCTTGTTCAGTCTAGATATAGTAGGGAGGGCCTTGACCCTTCCCCAAAGCAATTTGCCTTACCCTCTCTAAAGAGTGGATGGGGGAGGGGTGGGGGTTTGTGGAAGGAATGGGAGGAGGGAAGGGAGTGGAAACTTGGATTAGTATGTATAATGAAACAAGATAGTTTGTTTTCTTTTAAAAAAATTAAAAAGGAAAAAAAAAACCCTTGGAGTTATTCTTAATTCCAGTCTCACTGTGTAACTGACTTGATTAGTCTCTGCGTACCATAAATGAACAATACGCTCTTTATAGGCACTGTATTCCTACTGCCTTGCACAGTATCTGAAAACTGATAGATATATGTTATCTGTGGAATAAAACCAAGGAATGTACTAGAGATCTGTGTGTTCCCAAATACTGACCCAGTTCCTTTCTGGTAGAAGCAAGGAGAGCTGGAGGAAGAGGATGAAAATCTCCCCATACAAGAAGTCTCTTTTGATCCAGAGAAAGCTCAGTGTTGCATTGTAGAAAATGGACAGATTTTAACCCATGGTAGTGGAGGAAAAGGATATGGATTGGCGTCAACAGGGGTAACTTCTGGGTGCTATCAGTGGAAGGTAAGGAGAATTCTTAGTAGTTGTTTTATTGTTGTTGTTTTGTATTTTTAGTTTTAAAAAATTATGTAAGTGGGGGAAAGCTCTGGAGACCTCAACCCTAGACAAAGAACTATAGGCACCTAAGGAATACTGAGATCAAGAGAAGTAGTCTTCCCAGGGAGGAGCACACCAATTGGTTATCCAACAATTATTTTTCAAATACTCCCTCAGCATCATAATAAAATTATAAGCTAAAATCTTTTACTTTAAATATTATAGGTACCAAAGGTTATTCTTTATATTTACATGGTGAAGAATAAGTTTGCCTTTTTATAAACTGATGAAATTATTTCATTTTTATGTTATTTCTTCTTACTTTGAAAAGAAAGTTATTATGTTCCCATAAATGTGTAAATATTACTTAAAATATATTTCCAATTCTCACACAGTTTTTTTCAGTACTAATGAACATTATCGTCGTTTTTTTCTTTTTCTTTTTTTAGTTTTATATTGTGAAGGAGAATAGAGGTAATGAGGGCACGTGTGTTGGAGTTTCTCGCTGGCCAGTACATGATTTTAATCACCGCACTACCTCAGACATGTGGCTCTATAGGGCTTACAGTGGTAACCTCTATCACAATGGAGAACAGACTCTGACGCTGTCCAGCTTTACTCAAGGAGATTTCATTACCTGTGTGTTAGACATGGAAGCCAGGACCATTTCTTTTGGGAAAAATGGAGAGGTATTGAAATCTGTTTACAAATACAACTCTTAAGTCCCTTCATCTATCCTTCCTTCCCTCCCTCCCTCCCTCCTTTGTTCCTTTCTTTTCCCAAATTTAAATCCCACTCTTGTTATAGATGCTGGTTATTTAGTGTATAGAGTTTTACTTTCTTCTTATTATTTGTTTTTTTGTTTGGTTTGGTTTGGTTTTTGATGCTTTCTGATTTTTTAAATTCTTTATTGATGTCAAACTAACAACAAGGTGGTAAAAATCAAGTAAGTTTTTTTTAAACAGGCAAATAGTTTAGCATTACATTCTGTGTGGCATTGCCTTGGGTGGAAGGGCAGTTGATATATGGCTCTAATAACTTTTATTCTATCTCATAACCTTTGAATTTTAATGTGACTACATAGTATCAATTTTAAAAGCAATTTCAGATTTATTTATTTATTTATTTATTTATTTATTTATTTATTTATTTATTTTGCTTCTCTGTCACACTCTAGGAACCCAAATTAGCTTTTGAAGATGTGGATGCAGCAGAGTTGTACCCATGTGTAATGTTCTATAGCAGCAACCCCGGTGAGAAGGTAACAGAATCCCAACCTGCATTACGCATAAGGGATACCAGTTATTTTAAACTAGTGTTATGTTAGTATGATACTGTGGTCATAAAATAGAAAAGTATCTCTACCATTACAAGTACCTGGCTCATAGAAGTCTTTCTTCTAGAAGGGTAGATAATTTTAGGAATTATCTTTACTCCATATGAAGGCACTCTAGTTGTATAGCAAGCCAACTTGAAAACAGTGGCACTGTGAGAGTTACGGGAACTGTATTAGGACTAATATGGTTCATTGGTAGTTATGGATATGAGGAGAAATACTCAAATGTAATAAGATAACATTAGCTGAATAATGCAAGTTAAGTTCTGGTGGGGAAACGACCTTTTATTCATGTGGGAGAGTTCTCAGACTTTGTAAGATGTTACATACAGCTTAGAATGCAATTGGTCTCACTAAAACAGTTTTTGTTTTCTTTATGTAAAACAAAAGCAGAGCTGGGTGGTGGTGGTGCACGCCTTTAATCCCAGCACTTGGGAGTTCGAGGCCACCCGGTTCACAAGGAGCTAGTTCCGGGACAGGCCCAAAGCTACAGAGAAGCCCTGTCTCAAAAACCAAAAAAAAAAAAAAAACCCACAAGCAGAAACTAGCTTCTCATTGTGGGTAGTGGTGATGTTTTTCCATTTCCCACCCTTTTACTTGAGGGTGTGGTGTAACTTAGGTCTCTGGTCAAGATTTTCTAGTGGAATTGTATACTAGAAAATTTTAAAGTTAAATTTCGTATAATGAAAATATTAGACATAGTAGATATTAATCATGAAAATTGCCATATGTGTGTATATGTATGTTTATATACATGCATAAATACATATATATGTTTATATGTGCGTGTGTATATATGTATATAAACTTTTAAGGAATTTAAGATTAGCCATTCACAAGACAGATAACTTCTTGAACAAGTAGCCAATTAACTGCAGGTAAAGTAGAGGCTGCTGTGTGCCTGATATCATCCTTTGCTCTGGTTGTGTTTTTGTTATATTCTTTGAGGAAAGGAAATAGTTAACATTAAGTTAACTATTCACAGTGAACCTAGTAAGTGCTTTGACTATATCACTTTATTTTTAAAATAAGTTTAGGGTATGGGTACTATTATTGGTGTCCTTTTTTTTCAGGTGAAGAAGCTAAGACTTAGATTGCTTGCTAAGATTGTAGGCAATTACGATTTAAATTCAAGTCTCACTCCTCTTTTAACATCTTTAGGGAGTAAGGGAGAGGAGACAGGGTCTTTTATATAGCCTAGACTTGTGAACTCACAGAGATTCTGAAGTTTATCAGACAGAATAAATACATTTTTGGTTAGAATCCTAAAGCTGTATGGATTCTCCAAGGTTTACAGAAGTTGGAAAGCACCAAGCCTACAAGAATATTAGTAGGGCTCGCGTATACAACCAGGACAAAGCAGGACTTTGGACTCAAGGTCTTCCAGGTGCTGAAACTACAGACATGTGCCACCACATCAGCTTCCTCTCTTCAATTCTTTGTCTACTTGCAATGTTCATACTGGGACTATCCTAGTTATGTAGTTTTATAATTGTACATTTGTGCCCTGGAAACAATGTAAGATACTGTATTATCCTGGAGTTTTAAGGATGATAGTTACTATTTCTTTCAGATATTTTTTTGGACTAAATCAAGTCAGTCACATATACCTTCCTCATGTCCATCCTTTGAGTGGTTGTAACTGCTTTGGAACTTGTGGACTACACGAGGTTCAAATGGCAGGGCATTGTAAAGGGCTAATACTGCTAATTAATTCAGCGGATCTCTAACTTTTCCTACCCATTGTTGGAGGTGGAGTCACTTGATATATTACTCATACTAATATTAGTTCAACATACAGTTCCATTTGCTAGAACCTGTGTTGACAAACAGTTAAGAAAACCTATTAACATCACACACATTCCACCTTCTCTTCTCTTATGTAGGTGAAAATTTGTGATATGCAAATGCGTGGCACACCACGGGATTTACTTCCAGGAGACCCTATTTGTAGTCCAGTAGCAGCAGTGCTAGCTGAGGCCACTATTCAGCTTATCCGTATCCTTCACCGAACAGACCGTTGGACTTACTGCATTAACAAAAAGATGATGGAAAGGCTACATAAAATTAAGATTTGTATTAAAGAGTCAGGTCAGAAGCTAAAGAAAAGCCGCTCGGTTCAGAGCCGAGAGGAAAATGAAATGAGAGAGGAGAAAGAGAACAAAGAAGAAGAAAAAGGTAAACATAACAGGCATGGCCTTGCTGACCTCTCAGAACCACAGCTGAGGACTCTTTGCATAGAGGTGTGGCCTGTGCTAGCAGTGATAGGAGGAGTTGATGCTGGCCTAAGAGTTGGAGGTCGATGTGTTCACAAGCAAACTGGGCGCCATGCCACGCTGCTGGGAGTGGTCAAAGAAGGCAGCACATCTGCCAAAGTCCAGTGGGATGAAGCTGAAATTACCATCAGGTATGATGTGTTGGGTTTTGTTTATAGCAGATAGGTGTTTGATGGTGAAATGGGCAGTTGCCCATGGACAGTGAGTAATAGCGTGTTGCAGATCCTCTGCTAGTTAACTTTTAAAAACGATTTTCTTTGTTGCTAGATATTATTGTTTTTATTTACTAAAATAAAAATGATCTGTAAAATAAATTTTTAAATTTTGTTGGTGAAGAACTGATAAGTTTACTAGACTTAACTTGTTTTTTATTTGGGTTCCTACTTGTTGCTGGGAGGTATCTTTGCCAGAGATCACACTTGGTCTTGTGCATGCTAGACAAGTGATCTCTCACTGAGTTCTGCCCTGCCTGTTTTCTGCCTTTTGATCATGTCCATTATATACTTGGACAGTAAAATTCCAGCTGGATAACTTATTGACCAGATTTTATATTCAAGAGGCCCTGTGGTAGGAACATCTATGTGAGAACTACCTTTTTTAAATTAAAACTTTATTTTTATGCATGTGAGTATTTTGTCTGCATGTGTGTCTGTACACCACCTGTGTGTCTACTGCCTGCAGAGGCCAGAAAAAGACATTGCATCCCTGGAACTGGAGTTACAGATAGTTGTGAGCCACTATGTGTGTACTGGGAACTGAACCTGATTCCCTGTAAAAGGAACTCATGCTCTTAACCACTGAGCCATCCTTCCAGTCCTATAATGAACTCTCCCATCATTTTTTTGTGACTGAATGTTGTAACTTAAACTGGCCTATAACTCACTATGTAACCCAAATAGACCTGAAACTCATGATCCCCTTATGTTAGCCTCCCAAGTGCTGGGAGTACAGATGTATGCCATTACCCCCAGCCCTACCTTTTTAAAATACGTATTTTTATTCTCTCAATGCACATCATTTTTATAGTTATGAGAGTTACATTTATCTGACACAGCAAGATGCTTAAGAGCATTTGAGTGTATTTGTATGTATGTAGTTTAAAATATAAACTTCATATATTTGATGTTAAACATTTCTATTCATAAAGGATTTCACCTGAGTATATAGTTTTATCATTTGGAAATAAGGTTTTATTATTAATATTATGTAATTATTGATTATATTAGCTAATATAATTCTTTTGTATATTAATATGACAGAACATTATCTTAAAGAGTGATTTATAGTATTTAGTGAAAGTAGTACTATTTTGGAACTAAATAAACTTGATAGACTCAGTTGAAAAAACACATATATGTAAAGTTTATATGTAATGTCTGACTATAATGGACTTTGTTGTATATCCTTCATCTCACAGAAACCTAAGAAACGCAGTGACAGCTTTACAAAATCACATAAGTGTTTTCCTTTGCCTTTATTCTTTGCTTTGTTTCAGAGAAGAGTCAATATCTTATTAATATATTGTAGCATAGTAAAATATGTAAGTTAATACATGAGAAAAGAAAAATGTGGCAAAGGGAAAATGAGATTAGGAAGATAAGACAGTCAAGAAGTAGGTGATTACAGCAAAACTTCAGATACTTGCTAAGCTCTTTCTTGTATTTTCTGTAATCAATGTGACTCTTAAACTTCAGGGATTTTATGCCATATATCCTGAATATATGATTATATTCTTGCTTAAACTACAATATGTGTATCAGTTGAAGATTACAAAGTAAAATTTTTAATGAGAAAGTCTCCTATGGAAGAGGTTACAAAGATCTATCTACTACATACTCAACACAAACTAGATTTATTATGTAAATTTTCCAACTAGCTTATATCAAACTACATCTGCCTTATCTCCAATTCTGCAAGTAAAGTTACAGAGCCTTATTCTTTTGCTTTATGTATCAGTGGTTGCTTTGGTACTATTATGGCAAGGTTGAGTGATAACAACAGAGTCCATTTGCTCCCAGAGCTCTAAGGTAGTTAGACCTGGGAAGTTTGCTATTCTGCTTTATATTATATATTGATAAATATTCTCATTTGAAAGCACATGTACATTTCATTGTTGTTGCATTTAGCATTACATCTCAATTTCCTCATAATATCATTTTTTCATTCTGTAATGATGTCAGTTTGCGTAAACTATTCTTTGTATTATGTACATGATGTGTCTTGTTTTGTCTACGTTATTTTCTGTACCTTCCTCCTGTCTTTCCCTCACTTGCTTTTTCCTGTGTCATTCTGATCTTTATTAAAGCTTCCCAACTTTTTGGTCGCCTAGTGATACTCCATTGTATAACCTGGAACCCTGTGAACCACTGCTGTTTGATGTGGCGCGATTCCGAGGCCTGACAGCTTCTGTGCTGCTGGACCTAACATACCTGACAGGCATTCATGAAGATGTGGGGAAACAGAGCATCAAGCGACATGAAAAGAAACACCGTCATGAGTCTGAAGAAAAGGGGGACACTGAGCAGAAACCTGAGAGTGAATCTATTTTAGATGTGCGAACAGGGTTAATATCTGATGATGTCAAAAGTCAGGGTACCACAAGCTCCAAATCAGAAAATGAAATAGCTTCATTTTCTTTAGAACCAACACTGCCAGGTGTGGAATCCCAACATCAAGTAACAGAAGGAAAAAGAAAAAATCATGAACATATATCCAAAACCCACGACATAGCTCAGTCAGAAATCAGAGCAGTCCAGCTTTCCTATCTCTACCTCGGTGCTATGAAGTCACTTAGTGCTCTTCTTGGCTGTAGTAAATATGCTGAGCTCTTGCTGATTCCAAAAGTTCTAGCTGAAAATGGTCACAACTCAGACTGTGCAAGCTCTCCCGTTGTTCACGAGGATGTGGAGATGCGTGCTGCTCTACAGTTCCTGATGCGGCACATGGTGAAGCGAGCAGTCATGCGGTCACCCATAAAGCGAGCCTTGGGGTTAGCTGATCTGGAACGGGCTCAAGCTATGATTTACAAACTAGTGGTCCATGGGCTTGTGGAAGACCAATTTGGGGGCAAAATTAAACAAGGTATGTTACCTGATGAAGAAATACTCATAACTTAAAAGTAACATAATCCTACAAATGATTTGTGAATGTGTGTGTATGTGTACATATATATGCCAAAGGAATTTGACATTGTTTTTCCTTTGTAAGATAAATGGTCATTGTTTTGTTACTTTTACATTAGTAATTATTGTATACCTGTAATTTCTATTTTTAATCTATATAAACACTAAAATTTGATAATTGTTATTAAATTTTGGAAAGCTGAAATTACCAGGTCTGGTGGTGCCCCCTTTAATCCCAGCACTCAGAACACAGAGGCAGAGAGATCTCTGTGGGGTCAATGTCAGGCTGCTTGCTTGACATTTAATTCATTCTTCAAAAAGTATTCAATTATTTATTGATCGATTTGAAATATATTCTTAAAACTTCTCAGAGATGTTTTTAAGATGTGCTATTTCATAAACAGTATATTGTGTGAAAAGACCCTGGCTTTGATTATCTTTATCTTCACTTTGAGAAATAGTACAAAGTTTTACATAAAAATGAGAATCATTGAGAAAATACTTATTGAATGCTTCCTTCAAGAAGCTTGTACTATACCGAGAGAGGTGACACAGTACTGGAACCCCAGGATTTGGAAAGCAGAGGCAAAACCAGAAGTTCAAGGATGTTCTTGGCAACAAATCAGTTTTGAGGCCTGACTGAGCTACATAAGACCTAAAGGGACAGGTAGAAGAGAAAGAAAAAAAAAATGTAAAAGAAAAAAAAAGGGAAGAGAAAAAAGAATGTTGGGTCTTTATTCTTTCTGCTTCTACTCCCTTTCCTTTGCCATCATTCTTGTTCCATCTTAGTTTGAGACAGAAGTACATGGTACATATAAGTAGGCATGTTTTAAGTTGTTTATGAAGGCATGTGGCCAGGTAGTAAACCTAAGAATTAGCTATGTTTTTAAAATAAATTTTTACAGCTAGACAGTGGTGGCACCTTTAATCCCAGCACTTAGGAGGCATAGGGGGCTGGATCTCGGTGAGTTCGAGGCCAGCCTGGTATACAGAGCTAGTTCCAGGACAGGCTCCAAAGCTACACAGAGAAACCCTATCTTGGGAAAAAAAAATTTAACTTTTTTTTTTAAGTGTATAGGTGTTTTGCCTACATGTGTGTCTGTGCATCACTTGTGGGCCTAGTACCTGCTGAGACCAAAAGACTGTACTGGATCCCTGGAACTAGAGTTACAGATGGTTGTGAGCTGCCATGCGAGTACTGGGAATTGAACTCAGGTTGTCTGGAAAAGTAGCCAGTGCCCGTAACCACTGAGTCATCTCTCCATCCCTAGAATTAGTTGTTTTTGTAGTAACTGCTCCTTTACTTGTTGTTCCCTTACTGGAGAAATAAAACTATAAATATACAATTTTGACACACACACACCCTTCAAGTCATAGCATGAAATTTCCATCAAGGTTGTTATTCTTCTTATTTATATGCCTTTGCTAACACTAGAGGTAAGTATCAAAATCAAAATGCTAGACAAATAGTTTTAGTGTTTGGATATATTGAAATATCCTCAAATTTTGGACATCTCCCTACCCCTTTTGACACAGAGCTTGGTTTCAAGTAGGTTAGGCTAGCTTTAACTTACAGTCCTCTTGCCTCCCTGAGTGCCTGGATTAAAGGAGTGTGTCACTATATCCCCCAATTTTAATGTGTTTGAAAGAGAATTCTTTAAAATCCAAACTAATTGCAAGGGCCTGTAGAACCTAAAATAGTGAATATAGTAGTGAAATAAGAATGTGTGTATGTGTGTGTGTTTAAGAACTTTTTTTGAAATTCCTTCAGAAAATATGTATAGGAACTTTGATGTTTCGAAGCCAGGTTTCACTTTGTAATCTTGGCTGCTTGATATATAGCCTAACGTGCCCTTATACTCAAGATAATCTTTTTGCTTCAGCCTCCCAAGTGCTAGGATTATAGGTGACCATAACCAAGCCTACCTCTAGAAACATTTAAGTTAGAGTTTTCCGTTTTTTTGACTATTGCTTTTGAGAAAGACAAATCCTTACTGTTTTCTTAACCTTTGGTTTACAGAGATTGATCAACAAGCCGAAGAAAGTGACCAAACCCAGCAAGCACAAACCCCAGTTACCACCAGCCCATCAGCATCCAGCACAACTTCCTTTATGAGCAGCTCCCTCGAGGACACCACAACTGCCACCACTCCTGTCACTGACACAGAAACAGTGCCCGCGTCCGAGTCTCCAGGAGTGATGCCACTTAGTCTTCTCAGGTAGAGAAGTTGGCCTTTATGTCTGTCACACTTAGGCTTCTCAAAGCACATTGTTCCTCTTAACATAGTGTGCCAAGTTAAATCCAGGTATTCCAGAGCTGGAAAGAACCTGGGATCATATAGTGAAAATATATCCTCATGAAAGTAGAAACACCCCTCTGAAGTTAGAACTTGTCCTGAACTCTCAAAACCAGTTAGTGGTAGGTCAGGGTCTACTCCTATTTCTGTATAGGGGGTGTAAGTGTGCACCACCATACTTGGCTTGGCTAAGCTTTTAAAGACTTCTTTTCTTCAGAAGCAAAGTAATTGTTTCTTCCTGTTTTGGGGGGGTATGTTGGTATTGGGGACAGGGGGTTGGTACTGCTACTGAGAATCAAACTCAGGACCCTTACATGTTACTCAAATATTCTATTGCTGAGCTATATCTCCAGCCAATACTTGAATTTTGAGTTGTAGAGTACAAAGAAAAAGAAATCATCTACATGAAATAATTCTTTCTCTTTGGGTCTTTCCCTTTTGAACATAATTCTTTTTTTCTTTTCCTTTTTCTTTTTTTTTAAACATTTATTTTACCATTTATGCGGCATGAGAGCCCACATACCACAGTACACATGTGGAGGTCAGAAGACAGCTTGGCGAGTTGGTTCTCTCCACCTTTGTATAGATTGCAGGGACTGAACTTAGCTCATCATGCCATTGTGGTAAGCTCATTCACCCTCTGAGTCATCTCAGTAGCTCTATACTCCATTTTTACTCTTTTCAAATGAAAAGAACATGTTTTAAGGTGCTTCTTCATCCATCTCTATGTAATAAGGGTGAATTCTATATAATGCTTACTTACTTAAATTCCTTTTTGCTTAGTTTGCAGCTCCTATACATACTGGTGAGACTTTAGAGACCTTCATGGAGAGATTGGCTTAAGTGAAGTAAGGAAAGCAAACTAGCCTTTCCCTCTGCTATTCCTCTTGGATAGATTGTCTTTATTCTCACTGAACTAGACAGGGAATACTCTACCATTAGTGATTCTCAAGTTTTGGTGTGCACAGTTTTCCCACCTAGGAGCTATTTGAAAGTTCTGGGATTACATGCCCTAGGAAACCAGATTTAGTAGGTATGTAGAGCCCATAGTTTGCATTTGTTACATTTTCTGAGTGTGTGTGTATGTGTGTGTGTGTGTGTATGTATACACACTATTTTGAAAATTGCCACAGTATATTTGTGCAGAGGAGCACTGATGCACACTTGTTTATTAGCTCTTTCATTTGAGTCACAGTTCTAGGAGCTGCTGATAGGTTTTTAATTCTTCCGGCAATTTCAGAATTTAAAAGTGTTCACAGAGAATCTGTGACCGCTTGTCTCCTTTGAGGCTCTGACTAGAATAGGCATAGGATCAAAGGGTAGAATCATGCCCTTTGTTGCCATAGGTGCCCACCAGATAACTTCCTCTATTTCTTTAGTAGTAGAAATTGAACTCAAAGGTACACTCCTAGAATTTTCCTTTCTTCTTAGTCTTTGTTTCTCTATTACTGGCTTGGAATTGATTGGAACTACAGTTACCTCCATAAGACTCAGTGAGCTACTGCTCCCTCTGTATACCATGGTTGATTGGATAAACAGGGCTCTTCTGAAGCTAGATAGTGCTTTGATTGCGGAGACTAAAACTTGGTGGTAGAGCACTTGCCTAGTGTATGCAAGTGGTTCTATGTTCAATCTGCAGCACCACAGAAAAGAAAATGCTCCTACTTTGGGGGACAGATCTGGACTTGACTCTTTGGTTAGTGTCCACCTTCTCAGTGTGAGAGGGAGTGCCTATCCTTCCCGTGCCTGTCATTCATATACTGTTTATCCCACCTTAGCGTCAGACATGTTAGCTCCCTCTGGCATATCGTGCATAGCCACTATTTTTCAATTGCACTGGGTAACTGGATACTTATTCTTTCTGTAAGTTAATACTTGAGATCAATATGTTAATTTTTTAGCTAGTAGATTTATATTTGAGGTAAACATCAGTTCTCCTATTTTTGATTTTGTTATGGGGTCTTATGTATCCTGGGCTACTCTTGAACTTTGTAAAAGGCCAAGGATGACCTTGAACTCCTATCTCTACCTCCCAGTTGCTGGGATTATAATATGTGCCACCACACCAAGTTTTATACAGGGCTGGAGATTGAACCCAGGGTTTTGTGCATGCTAGGCAAATACTCTATCATCTGAGCCACATCTCTAGTCTAGCTAAGTTCCCAGTCCTTAAAATTCTTCTTTAGTTTCTTGACTACTATACTCATACCAAAATACCCTTGTCACCTTGATATTATACAAGAAAAACTTCATAAAGGCAAGGATTGTTCATTTCTTTTATAATTGCTATATTACTCCCCAGTATGTTGCTGCTCTTTTTCTAGGAATATAATATTACTTTCATAGTTAAGAGTACCCTATGACATAATTACTTTTAATACTGAAGAATCTTTCTTTCATCACCCTGTATTAAATTATAGCTAACTTGTGCTGTCTTCCAGGTTCTAATTTCTTCTGTAAGAAGATTTATGACATGCCTGTTTCTTACCAGTCCCAGTTGAGTTTTTTTTGTTTTTTTTTTTGCTAATCATTGTTATTTTCTTAAAGGCAAATGTTCTCTAGTTATCCAACCACCACTGTACTTCCTACACGTCGTGCACAGACTCCTCCAATATCATCACTACCAACCTCTCCTTCTGATGAAGTAGGAAGGAGGCAAAGTTTAACTTCTCCTGATTCCCAGTCTACAAGGCCAGCTAACCGCACAGGTAAATCTGCTGTCATGTACTGCAGTACCCAAACCTCTTTGTGACTTTGTTATATCATCATTGTGAGTTTTTTTTTAATTGATTATAAAAAGTGATTTAGTGAAAGATTTCACTTTCAAACTGAGTTTCAAACTATATTTTGAATTGTAGATTGAATTATGGCCATTTGGAGAGAAGTAACATCCATATCAACCACATATGCCCTTCTTTCCTTATAAGCCAATGTTCAGTGCTATAGATGTCCTTCTAATCATAACTTCATTCATAACCTACGCAATTATAATGTACCACAAGGAAGCATCAGAGAAATCCAAATTGAGGGGCTTTATACAAAATAACTAGGCCATTATTTTTCATGAATTACAGTTGTTTACCAGCAACTAAGGAAGCTGAGGTGGAAGGATCTCAAGTTCAAAATCAGTCTGAACAACTTAATGAGGCTTCGTCTCAGAATAAAAATAAAAATAAATAGAGTGGGAGAGTACTTGCCTGGAATGTTCTAAGGCCCTAAGTTTGATCTCCAGTACTAGCAGAGGAAAGCTAAAGAGACTGAAGGATCTTGACAACCAGATGAAATGCACAGATGATCCTAGATTCATTGCTATAAAGAACATTATCATTATATTAGAGAGTGGGAGCTGGATCAGATGATGACATCTTCATATCCAAACTCTGTCCATACTTGTAGGAGTTACCTATTAACATTCAGAGAACATAGAACTTCTGGTGTGCCGTTAATTCTACATTTAGTTCAGGAGAAAAAGATTTCTTTGTGCACTGCTTGCAAATTTTGTATATTTTAATTTTTATTACTAGCATATTTACTTATCTGTACAACAGTTCTATATTGCTATGAAAAATTTAGCTGTATTTGTGTTTTTAAACAGAAAGCAAACAATCAATTAAAAAAAAAATTCTCTATTGGACTTGCCTCAAAATCATGATCCTTCTGCTTCAGTCCCTTGAATGCTAGAGTTGCTGGCATGTAATTTGATACCCAGTTTTATTTATCTTACTCTATTAGTAAATATGTGTTGAATTTGAGTAATTCTAGGAAATTGAAGTCCCATGGTTACTATGTAAATATACACTGGGTGTATGGTGTGTAGTAGTCAAGCACATTTTTCTCTTTCTTTTGCTTCAGCCTTGTCAGACCCAAGCAGTAGACTTTCAACCTCTCCTCCTCCCCCAGCAATTGCAGTCCCCTTGCTGGAAATGGGCTTCTCTCTTCGACAGATTGCCAAAGCCATGGAAGCTACAGGTAGGATATGTTTTATAGTTCAATATCTGTAGATATGACCAGTCTTAAATGTTATTGAAGGAAGCATTTTTTAAAAAATCATCTTAAGATTTTTTAAAAAGATATTTGTGTGTGTGGGAGAGAGAGAGAGAGAGAGAGAGAGAGAGAGAGAGAGAGAGAGAGAGAGAGAAAGCAGGTACCTACCAAGGCCAGAAAAGGGCATTGGATCCCCTGGACCTGAGGTTATAGTCGGTTGCGAGATGCCTGACATGGGTCTTGGGAATGAAACTTGCATCCTCTGGAAGAGCAGCAAGCACTCTTACATGCTGAATCATTTTTCTAGCCCCTCTTCTTATCTTTCTAAGATTCTAAATAGCAGATCTTTTATAAAATCATTAGAACAAGCACTCTTAAACTAATAACATAAGTCATTGTTTACTTTATCCATGTTCAGTATCCCACACTGCTTCTCCCTGTACAGGTGCTCGAGGAGAGGCTGATGCCCAGAATATCACTGTTCTTGCTATGTGGATGATTGAGCACCCTGGGCATGAGGATGAAGAGGAGCCCCAGCCAAGCAGCACAGCAGACCCCAGACATGGAACAGCAGTTATGGGAAGTGGTGGGAAGTCCAATGATCCCTGTTATTTGCAGTCACCAGGAGACATCCCATCAGCTGATGCTGCTGAGATGGAGGAAGGTTTTAGTGAAAGGTAAAGTCCTGGTTTACCTAAGTCTTCTGTGTCATAAGTAGTTTCTCTAAAGCCTCATTTCCTTCCCTTCATAATTGCTTCTACTGCTATATAAATTTAGTAAGAATATGAAAAGATTGGCATTTTAGTTATAATCTAGTGAATTTTTTTAAATATTAGACATTGATTTTAATTGGCTGAAAAGTACTTCAGTGCTAGAGTGCTTTCATAGAATGCACAGGGTCCTGAGTTTAGTTCTTAACACTGTCAAGAACCCAAAATACCAGCTGATTTAATTAATGAATTTTATATAAATAGACTTGTCTGTCTCATTTTAATTAAATTCGTATTTCCATTTATTCTAAAGTTTTCTTCAGTGCGGGGGACCAAATCCAAAGTTATATATATGGTAGGCAATTATTCTAACACTGACATATATAGATATACTCCCAAATCCTGTAGCTTTTGCTATCTAGTATTAGTGTTCATATTTTTTAGCGGTGAAAGAAAGTCTATGTACCCTATGAGATAGAATAAATAACCTAAAATTTCTCCTATAATCACTTTCATTTTACATTTCTTATGACTATATTTTCTTTTTTATTTTAAAACTTTATTTTATGTTTATAAATATTTTGCCTGCATATGTGTTTGTGTACCACATTCATACCTGTTGCCTACAGAAGCTAGAGTGAGTAGCAGATCCCCTAGAACTGGAATTACAGACAGCTATGAGCTGTGGATGTGGGTGCTGAGAATCAAACCTGTGTCCTTTGGAAGAGCAGCCACTGCTCTTAATCACTGAGCCCTCTCCCCAGCACTGCCTTTTTAATTTTTTTTTTTTTATTATTTAACCATCAAGTTCTGTTGTTACCAAGACTTTTATCTTATATAACTTGCAAATTTTTCTAATAAGCTCTATGAATATCTTCTTAATTTAATTTGAAGTATGTTTTCCCTAGGCACATTTTCTCATTCATTTTAGATGTTAAATATTTAATAATTTGTCATTTAGTTTGAAGTTATTTTCTCTTTTGCTGTGGGGTTTGGGATGATACTTCAGGCTTCACACAATAGGCAAAGCCACATTATCCATTTCTGATCCTGTCTGATTTTAGACATGAATTAAGCATCATTTTACTGTTGGCAGAATCCAAATTCAGATAAAATTAATGCCCAAGAAGCAGTGTATGACAAACCTGAAACTAAAGAGTTTCATAAGGAATGAAAGATGTTTCAAAGTTTTGTCGTAGGCTGAGGGGATAGCTCAGTGGTAGATGCTTAGTATGCAGGAGACACTGGGTTTAATCCCCAACAACTCTTCTCCACCAAAAATGCTATATGCTAATCATGTCCATTTCCTCATTTGATAATGTCAGTATTAGAAAACTAATAAGATGGTTTTATAACCAAAGACATTGAAAATGACAAAGCAAGCAAAAATATTATGTTGGTATTCTATTTTATGATACTCTATTATGGTGGTATGTCTTCATTTTAATTAAAATGTTTAATCCATAAAAACCTGTTTAAGGGATGTTAACTCAGTTTGTAAAGTACTTGGAATCTGAGTTTGTTTCCCAGAACCCTTTAAAAAAAGTCCCAGACACAAGCAGGTGTGGTAGTACATACCTTTAATCCCAACAGAATGATGTGGATTTCTGAGTTCAAGGTCATTCTTGTCTGGATATTAATTTTCAGACTAGGCAGAGTATAAAGCAATTCCCTGTCTCAAACACACACACATACACCCTCACCACACAACAAAACACACACACCACACCACACACACACCATATCACACACATAAACGCACATAGCACACACACACAACACACACACACATACACACAACACACACATACACACACACACACACACCACATCATCATTTAGATAGACAGAGATGAGTGGATCCACAGGACTCACTAGCCAGTCAGCCATCTAGCTTCCTTAGATAGTTCCAGGGCGGTTAGAGACCCTGTCTTAAGGGGGAAAAAATAAAGACAGTACCTAAAGAAACAGCACCACACTCATTCTCACAGACATACATGTGCACCTACACACACACAAACTTATTTTATTCTCGGTGATATTTGGGGGAAAAGGTAATACTACAAGGAATCTTGTATTTTTGCTTTCTTTTCATGAGAGCGTTAAAAACAATGCATTCTCTTCAAACTTGCTTTTGTAGCCCTGATAATCTGGATCATACAGAGAACGCAGCTTCTGGAAGTGGACCACCAGCTAGAAGCCGCTCAACAGTAACAAGAAGGCACAAGTTTGACTTGGCAGCTCGTACATTGCTTGCAAGAGCAGGTAATTATTTTTTACATTGCTCTCTTGGTGAAAGATCTCATTTAAAAATCGTTATGGAAACAACAGTAAAGGAGATACAAGCTAAAGGCTAAGTGAACTCATTATTGCTACTTCTCAGTGGAGCAGCTGTTTGCATATAATTTTATACACTATATTATTTCACTAACAGTCATAGCATGTATTCATAGGGTTATCTTTAAGTTGACTCAAATATAGAAGGCTGTTGTGGCCCCTTGTAGATTTTGAAAGATTTTGTAGCTCTTCTCTCAGCCTTTAGTCAGTTACAATTTGAGAAGTGATGGTGCATTTTTAATGTTTAACATTAGTAGTCAGAAGCTTCTGGGAGGGGCACTGTACCACACAAAAGATTTTAGAGCCTCACCACTAGGCCCTAGATAAGCAAAAATAAATTCTCTCAATACACTCGTAAATTCTAGGATGGGGGGGAGGGTCATGAGAATTTATTTTCTGGTTTTTATGATACTGGTGATTGAGCCGAGAGCCTCACACATTCTAGGTAAACACTCCGCCACTGAGATGTATCTCTTCCATTATTTTATCGTCATCACAGTGCTAGGGATCATGCCCAGGGACTTATACATGCTGTGTAAGTACTGTACCACTAAGCTATATCCCTAGCCACAGGGAATATATTTTCTAAACTAGAAACTACATTATTCATTGTTAAAAAAGAATTTTATTATCAAATATTAAAACATAAGTGATGATTTGATAATTTATGGGAACCATGAAAAAGGAATTTGAGACTTGTTTAGAAAATATAAGCTATGAATTTACCATAAAATAAAGAGAAGCTGAATTTTAAAAAATGGACCTGGAAGAGTAATAATGGTTGACATTTTTAACATAATAGTTTAAACATTTTTTGTATGTATTACCTTATTTAACCTTACCAGTAAGTAGCCTGAGAGATAGTATATTTTCTAGATGAGGAAGCATGTGATAGTTGTAATTTGAGGTATATGCTCTAGAATCCAAAGAAGTAGCTCAGGTAGGTTCTCTCCTACATGGGTGGCAATTAAGAACTGGCGAAATAGTCAATATTATTTTATTCATGCAAATAAAATGCCTTTTTTGTTTTGTTCTGAGCGGGGTTATACCGCTCTGTGCAGGCTCACAGGAATCAAAGTCGGAGAGAAGGAATATCTTTGCAGCAAGACCCAGGGGCGTTGTATGACTTTAATTTAGATGAGGAATTGGAAATTGATCTTGATGATGAAGCAATGGAAGCTATGTTTGGACAAGACCTGACCAGTGACAATGATATTCTGGGAATGTGGATCCCAGAGGTACTGGATTGGCCTACCTGGGTGTGTGTGACTGCAGCGGGGGCTGCTCTGACTTATTTTCCTGCCCTCCTGTTCATACAGCTTACTAACAGCGGCCTTGTCTAGAGTTGAAAAAGCCTTACATCTCATCCTGAAGTTTAGGGATTTAATGCTTGAGCATTGCTTTGATACCTACAGACTGATAAGAAAGTCTCTCATTGCTTTCTATGTGTGATTTTATTGCTTCTCTCCCCAGACTAGATGACTAGAGCCGTATTGTGGTAATGTGTCAATTGTGATGTTGAAGAGTAGTTTCAAAACTTGACATTAGGCTCTACTACATACTGCTGAATTATCTAACATGGTTTCTTTACTCACATTCGTGAGTGCATGCTCTTCTTCATAGATTCTATTTAATCAGTGGAAGACCTTATTTGGGGAAACCAGTGCCTACCCACATCTTATAATACCCTTCATCCAGGGACAAGGTTCATGTGGGTTTATGTGTATACATTATTTAGCAATACATTTTTATAGTAGGGAGGCTAAAAAAACTCATCGATGTGATCTTTTATCTGCTTGATTAGATTAATAACATAAATGAATCACAGTAGAATATCTTACTGATTCAGAAAGTGGGTCTTATTTTGTGGCCAGGTGAAAGTGTTTTCACTAGAGAGTTTTTTTTTTTTAATGGCTTGAGGCAGATTTAAATTATTGAATTCTTATTTTCAGTAGGGTAATCTTTTTTTTAAAAAAATATTTATTTATTTATTTTTTATACAGTTAGCCAGAAGAGGGTACCAGACCTCAATTCAGATGGTTGTGGGCCACCATGTGGTTGCTGGGAATTGAATTCAAGACCTTTGGAAGAGCAGGCAATGTTCTTAACCGCTGAGCCATCTCTCCAGCCCCCAGTAGGGTAATCTTAATGTTATAGTTTAAGCAAATAAAAAAGAGGAACGAATACCTACAGATTATGTGGTCTGAATTCTTATTTGAAAAAAATTATGTAGCATTAATGATTCTTGAACTATAGGATATTAAAAAATAGCTAGTTTAATATCATAAATAATCTACCTCTAATGCTAAATTGACCATAATTTGGTATAAAATCATTTTGTGCAGCATGTTTGTGAGTCTGAAGACAGGGAAGAAGTAGTGGTGTGTGAACTGTGTGAATGCAACGTCGTCAGCTTCAATCAGCACATGAAGAGAAACCACCCTGGTTGCGGGCGCAGTGCAAACCGCCAGGGCTATCGCAGCAATGGCTCCTATGTGGATGGCTGGTTTGGTGGTGAATGTGGGAGTGGAAATCCATACTACCTGCTGTGTGGCAGCTGCAGGGAGAAGTACTTAGCTCTGAAGACCAAAACCAAGACTACAAATTCTGAAAGGTACCTTGAAATTGTGTTTTAGATACCAGCCTTCTTGAATGAGAACATCTTATTCTGTTAAGACACGGGAACTGTTTTTGTTTTTTGTTTGTTTTTCCCCTTCTTTGTAAAGAATTAGTTTTGACTGAATTGGGGGCAGAACTTATGGAGGTCAAGGAATTCCATTCCCAGCAGATCTGGAAGCTGTTTTTAGTCTCCTGATACCGCGGGCGTAGTGGCATAGCAGCAGGCCCTTCCTGGCAGTTTGACTGTGTCAGCCATTAGCATCTTGGCAGGTTGTGATCAGGATCTTCATCATAATCCTCTGAAGTATAGGGTCAAGACTTCAAGTTGACCTTTTTCAACGTATTTCTGGCATCTTAACTAAGATATTTTTCTTGATGTAAAAATGTACTGCTTCTATGGAAAAAAAAGGACACATGTACTTTGTATACTTAACCTCTACTTCTGTAACTTTTAAATTTTTGATACTTCCTAGGACAGAGTCTGATTTAAAAGAGTTATTGGAGGTGACCAGAAATGTCCCTAGTTTTTGTTCTTTTTTTGGATTGTGTGTGTGTGTGTGTGTGTGTGTGTGAAGCAGCCATTGATCTTTAAGCATGTATGTATGTACAACAGTTTTTACTGCATTTGTCCCATAACACAAGACACTTTTTACTTCTTGCTGCTTTATTAATGAACTCTTACAATATTCTAATGACTTAATTTGCAGTTGGGTACTAACTTTTATATAAAAACACAATGTTCTTCATGTTTGGTACAGGTACAAGGGACAAGCTCCAGATCTAATTGGCAAGCAGGACAGTGTGTATGAAGGTAGTTGTTTTGAGAGCTTCCTTATTTTACATGTATTTTTATGGATACTCCTTGTTTAACATCTGCTACTAAACCTTACCCTCATGTGTGTTTGTGTTTATGTGCATATTAACTAGAGCTTTCCCTCAGTGCATCAGAAGTTGCTTGATAACAGCATTCTGTCCTTTAAAGTCAGGAGAAAGAACCTAGGATCAAATGTTAGCTAATTAGAGTGCTAATTTCTTTGCGGTTTGGTTTTTTTTTTTCCAGAATGAGAAAAAATGTTACATTTTAAAGTTTTTCCATCCTAATTGTGGAAAAACATTGAGATGAATGTGATTTGTTTTTTGTTTTTTTTCTTTTTGGCGCACTCATTTACTTAAATGTTTATTAGCTGAAGTCTCTATGATCAGTCGCAACATATGCTCTTCCTTTCTTTGGATTTGATTCCACTTCCTTTTCTTGTAGTTTCACATGCTTCAGGAACGCAGTTTACTCAGGTCTCCAAAAGATGGTGCTCTAGTTCATTTTGTGGGCCTTGACTTTTGACTTGAACATTTTAGATGATTTTAGATGTATCTTAAAATAACCTCTCTTAGCAGAACAATGCCATGTTTATGTTTACATGCCATATGTTTATTTAAATTCCAGAAGATTGGGACATGTTAGATATTGATGAAGATGAAAAATTAACAGGTGAAGAAGAATTTGAATTGCTTGCTGGACCACTTGGTTTAAATGACCGGCGCATTGTGCCAGAACCAGTTCAGTTCCCTGACAGTGATCCACTAGGAGCATCAGTAGCAATGGTCACAGCTACCAACAGTATGGAAGAGACTCTGATGCAAATTGGTAAGCTGAAAGGCTGATTGTCATTGATCTTGTTTTAATACTTTTCTTAGGTAGATAATAAAACTAATGATTTAACCCCTCTTCACACCAACAAGTCTCTTTAGCCATCTGATGGGGGAGGGACTTGGACTATAGGCCAGAGATTTGATATGAGGTTTTTCCTCTGTTGTTTTCCACCAATAGGATCTTCCAGTGCACCTGATTGGAGTATTGATTAGACTAGACTGGCCAAATTCACATGTGCATGCACTCTCTCCCCCTCAACACACATCCCAGAATTTAAAAATTAGCTCTATTAATGACTTAACTCTATATGTATTCAAAGTGTATTTTATTTATATCCTTTCTTAGGCTGGAGAGATGGACCAGTGCTTACAAGAGCATTTGGTGCTCTTGTAAGATGACCCTGAGTTCTGTTTCCAGCTCCTACATGACTGCTCACAAATGTCTATAGCTCCAATTTCAGGGGATTTGTTGCCTTCTTCTGGCTTCCTTGAGCACTGTACACACATGGTGCACATACATACATGAAGGCAAAATACTTGTACACATAAAATAAAAACAAAGTATTTTTTAAAATACCTTTCTCATATCTGTTAATATCAGAAGTGACACATAAAAAGAATAAAAAACAAACATATTTAGTAGAAATTTTTTCCTATTAACTCAGAAATCTTTAAGTTTAATATCTTAAAGAAGTTCTGCTAGTTCTATCTAGGTGAGCAAAATACATTTCTTGTTACATTTCTTTGCAGACTCTACATAAAATGTAGTCAAATAATTCAATAGTCCAGGTACTTTATCTTACTTTGTAAAGAACGGAACAAAATCCTGCTTTCAGGTTGCCATGGCTCTGTGGAAAAGAGTTCCTCGGGAAGAGTAACATTAGGAGAGCAGGCGGCAGCCCTGGCAAACCCTCATGACCGAGTGGTGGCTTTAAGGAGAGTGACTGCTGCAGCTCAGGTCCTTCTGGCCAGAACCATGGTCATGCGAGCGCTGTCTCTTCTCTCAGTCAGGTACGTGCTGTGTCCAGTGATGCAGTTACTTTTGAGGGATTTCACACAGGAGTGTGGGAGGGGAGACTTGAAATATGATATTGAATGAACATAGGTTAGACTTAGCCATTATTGGTATTTATTCAGTTCCTGCTTGGCTCTTTTTAGCTTGAAAAAATACCAATTTAGTAACAGAGTCAGTTGTATATCTTTTTTGTTGTTCCAGAAATTGAAAATTAAGCTGTTCCAGTTGATACTAGGTAAAAATTAAATTAAAGAGTGAATGAGGGGCTGGAGAGATGGCTCAGAGGTTAAGAGCACTGACTGCTCTTCCAGAGGTCCTGAGTTCAATTCCCAGCAACCACATGGTGACTCACAGCCATGTGTACTGAGATCTGGCGCCCTCCTCTGGCATGCAGGCATACATCGAGGCAGAATGTTGTATACATAATAAATAAATCTTTAAAAAAAAAAACAAAGAGTGAATGAGTATTTCTGCAGAACTCATATCATATAAAGATTAAAAATAGACAAGACTAACGTATAGCTTTAGACCTTAGACAGCAGTTACTTCTGAAGGCAGCATGGCTTTGAGGAGTGCCCAACAAGCTTCTGAGGTGCTGCCAAAGTTTTGTTTCTTGACCTAGAGGATGGCTACCTGGGATTTCCAGACTGAAAGTTCTCACTCTGTTGACATTTTAAATGTCATATTCTAGTTTATTGATAACTCTCAGTGCATACAATGTTCATTATAAAGAAAAAGTTGAGATGACCATTTCAGTTTTACATCACGTTTTGATATAAGGACATGTGGGACTGAGGATTAAATAACTTTTATTTGTTTTCTGTCTTTGATGATGAGGATGGTGTGTATGTGGGGTGCAAAGGGGGAGAGGAGTGGGGGGAAGGGGCGATGTATGGGAGGAGGAGGAGGGGAATGGGAAACGGGGAGGAGGCGAAATTTTTTTCAACAACTAAAAAAAAAACCAAACAAACAAACAAACAAAAGAAACCTTTTTTCAGCCGGGCTGCGGTGGCGCACGCCTTTAATCCCAGCACTCGGGAGGCAGAGGCAGATGGATCTCTGTGAGTTCGAGACCAACCTGGTCTACAAGAGCTAGTTCCAGGAGGACAGGCTCCAAAGCTACAGAGAAACCCTGTCTTGAAAAACTAAAAAAAGGAAACATGTGTGTGTGTGTGTGTCTGATATGCTTTTTTTTTTTTTCTCCTGGCAGTGGTTCCAGTTGTAGCCTGGCTGCTGGTCTTGAGTCTCTGGGGTTAACAGATATCCGTACACTGGTTCGGTTAATGTGCTTAGCGGCAGCGGGAAGAGCCGGCCTTTCCACCAGCCCTTCTGCTATGGCAAGCACCTCAGAGCGTTCACGAGGTGGGCACAGCAAGTCCAGCAAGCCCATCTCTTGCCTGGCCTACCTCAGCACAGCAGTGGGATGCCTGGCATCAAATACGCCAAGTGCTGCAAAGCTGCTAGTGCAACTGTGTACACAGGTAAGGCAACTTTTGGCATTCTTGCCCTGTTTTTCCCAGGGAGTCTTAAAGAACATTTTGAAATTAAATCTTTTTCTTCCAAAAGATATGTAAAAATTAAATTGTCCCAATTGCCTCTTCAGAACTTGATTTCTGCTGCAACTGGTGTCAACCTCACCACAGTCGATGATCCCATTCAGCGGAAGTTTTTACCCAGCTTTCTCCGTGGAATTGCTGAAGAAAATAAGCTTGTAACCTCCCCAAACTTTGTTGTAACTCAAGCCCTTGTGGCATTACTGGCAGACAAAGGAGCCAAACTGAGACCAAACTATGATAAGTCAGAAGTAGAAAAGAAAGGTAGGTTTCATACTGTTTGAGTACAGTCTTGTAATTGTCTTACTCATGTTTTAAGAGGTATAGTTTCGCATTGTTGTATGTGATAAAGGACATTTAAGTTTAGAACATAAAAGAATTACAGAGATAGCTTTGGTATTTGAGACAAGGTCTAACTATGTAGTCCCAGGTTGGCCTCACACCTGCACTCCTCTTACCAGTGCCTCCCGAGTGCCGGGGTTTACAGGCTTACACAGACGTGGAAATGAGTGTTTAGAAAAATGGACCAATTAGTAGTGTTATAGGTAATGGCTTGAATCGACGTAAATGATAGGATTCTTTAACACAGTTTAAGTAAAAATAGTATTTAAGATAATATTTTTGAAAGGACTTCTTAAATTACTATCTAACCTTTGCTTCAGTCAAGAACATTTAGCTGAGATTGGTGGACTTTGGATCCATTGATTTAGTTTCTTAACTAGCTGTCAAGATCCATTTTTAAAGTGATTCATGTTTTTGGTACTGAGTATTATAACCCAGGGCCTTGTGCGTCCTGATCATGTGTTGTCACTGAGCTGTAACCCTGGTTATGTCCTTGCTAATGTGCTCTGTAGGCAGCAGACACTAGGTTGTTATTCTTAAGGGCCCTTTGCTTTTGCATAGGCTAGAAAGTGATTTCTGCTGTATTCCCAGTCTAAATCTTTAGAACAAGGACAACTGATGTATAATAAAATATTCATTTGAAGTGAATCAGACTTATTATAGAATTTGGTGTGAGATAAATACTTTATATCTTATATGCATACCTTAGTATACTAATTGCTTAAAAAGAACTAATTTATAAAAGAAATGGGTTAACCCATTTTTGTTTGTTCATCACCACCAACTCTCACCTGGGCATCATTTCATTGTTTTGTTTAAGCAGGTTTTATTGCCCAATTGTATGCCCATCCTTCCTATGATCCTTCTGCTGTAGGCCCTCTGGAGCTGGCTAATGCCCTGGCAGCCTGCTGCCTCTCCTCTAGGCTGTCCTCACAGCATAGGCAATGGGCTGCTCAACAGCTTGTGTGCACTCTTGCTGCACATGACCGTGACAACCAAACTGCTCCACAAACACTCGCCGATATGGGAGGAGATCTCAGAAAATGCTCTTTTATCAAGTTGGAGGCTCATCAAAACAGAGTATGTATTTTTAATATAAGGTGTATTAATTACCTGTCTGACTGCTCAGAGTGTAGGTCTCCATGTCTCTTTTTTGTGTCTCTTTTTCTCACACATATATACATGATTACTAAGATTTACCTAAGTAGTTGCCAATTCTAGTTTCTTTGTGTGTAGGCTGACAGAAAGAAATCACTTCCTAAAAAAGGAAGGCTTATCTATGCAACAAGGGACATTCCTAATCTACTGTAGCTGACTAATATAGTGGGCCTCTGAATTTTTGTTTTATTTTGTTTTTCCTGGAACTAGCTCTTACAGACCAGGCTGGCCTCGAACTTAGAGATCCACCTGCCTCTGCCTCCTGAGTGCCAGGGCTAAAAACGTGCACCACTACCACCCAGGTGGCCTCTGAATTTTTAAGAAGCAAGTACTGAAATGTATTAATTGATTTAAAATTATTACATATTCTGTATTACTTTTAGAATTTATATTTTAAAAATTTTAAAGATTTTTTTTGATTGTGGTATGTAAAAGAGTAGAAGGGATATGTGCATGTGAGTACAGGTACCCATGGAGGCCAGAGTCCCCCTGGAGCTGGAGTTAACAGGTGGTTGTGAACTGGCCAGTGTGAGTGCTGGGAATTAGACTTGGGTCCTCTGCAAAAGCAGTACAGGCCTGTAGCCACTATCTCCAGTCTCATGGGAAGTACACACCGGCATCAGTGCCATCTGGAAGGGATATGAGAAACGTGTGTGGCAGTTTGCTCTGCCTCTTGGAGTCCTTCCTTCTCAACATGTGAGAATGTTTATCTTTATTGAATTAAACAGGATTTTAATAGGGACCCTTTAAGGTGACCCATTGGGTTAAAGTGTTTAACACCCAAACCTAATGACCCAAGGGAAACTCATACTGTTGGAGAGAACTGACTCCCCAAAATGCGACTGCCTCATGTTCATTGGGCATATATGTTCTTCCCCATTCACACATATAGATCTGATAATAAATAAAAGTTTGCTAAAAGATTTTAATAGGTCTCAAATAATTTGAATGAATTTAGGCTTAGTACTTTAAAGCTGTATTTCAAATAGGTATTTTACACTGGACAGAGGTGGAGCACGACTTTAATCCCAGTACTCGGAAGGCAGAGGCAGGTGAAACTCTGAGTTCGAGGCCAGCCTCGTCCACAAGAGCTAGTTTCAGGACAGGCACCAAAGCTAAAGAGAAACCCTGTCTTGGAAAACTAAAACAAACAAACAAAAAATGTAGGTATTTTACAAGGCATTTAAAAAAATGAAACAGTGTATATTGGATTGCATCATGGATAATTTTACAGTTTTATGGTAGATAACTTTTGTATAGAATTTTAAATGATGAAGTCCTTTAAATCAAAACTTGACTTGGCTTATCTATTTTAACTTTTCTAGGTAATGACATGTGTTTGGTGTAATAAAAAAGGCCTACTGGCTACAAGTGGCAATGATGGCACTATTCGGGTGTGGAATGTGACCAAGAAGCAGTACTCACTGCAACAGACCTGTGTGTTCAATAGACTGTAAGTGCTTGTTCCACTGGCATAAAGCTGAGGCCGCCTTTAGCACGCCTCGGCTTGGTGGTGCCACCGTAGTCTGTTCTCATTAAAACTGTAAAGGTTTTTTTTTAAGAATAGTATTTCTAAATCTCCAGAGTATATGTTTAATTTTCCATGGTAGTAATTCCGAAAGTCAAACGTTAATAGTTTAAACTCTATTTAGGCTTATTAGAAATTAGCATAGGGCCTATTAGTAAATGCTTAGTTATAGATATATAACAGTATACTAATTTTCTGGGAAGTACACTTGAACACATTGGCACAGGGAACCACTTCCTAAATATAACCCCAGCAGCACAGACAGAGAGAAACAATTAATAAATGGGACCTTCTAAAACTGAAAGCTTCTGTAAAGCAAAGGACATGGCCAACAAGACAAAACGACAGCCTACAGAATGGGAAAAGATCTTCACTAACCCCACATCACACAGAGATCTGATCTCCAAAATACACAAAGAACTCAAGAAATTGGACACCAAAGGAACACTTAATCCAATAAAAAAGGGAGTACAGACCTACATGGAGAACTCTCAACAAATGAATCTAAAATGGCTGAAAGACACTTAAGGAAATGTTCAACATCCTTAGTCATCAGAGAAATGCAAATCAAAATAACTCTGAGATTCCATCTTACACCTGTAAGAATAGCCAAGATCAAAAACACTGATGACAACTTATGCTGGAGAGGTTGTGGGGAAAAGGGAACACTTCAGCATTGCTGGTGGGAATACAAGCTGGTACAGCCCCTTTGGATGTCAGTGTGGTGATTTCTAAGAAAATTAGGAAACAACCTTCCTCATGACCCAGTAATACCACTTTTGGATATATATCCAAAGGATGCTCAATCGTGCCACAAGGACATGTGCTCAACTATGTTCATAGCAGCTTTTTTGTCATAGCCAGAACCTGGAAACAACCTAAATGCTCCTTGACCGAAGAATGGATAAGGAAAATGTGGTACATTTACACAATGGAGTACTACACAGAAAAAAAAAAGTAACGACATCTTGAAATTTGCAGGCAAATGGATGGAGCTAGAAAACATTATTTTGAGTGAGGTAACCCAGACCCAGAAAAACAATTATCACATGTACTCACTCAGGTGGTTTTTAAACATAAAGCAAAGAAAGCCAGCCTACAAACCACAATCCCAGAGAACTTAGACAACAATGAGGACACTAAGAAAGAATTACATAGATCTAATCTACATGAGAAGTAGAAAGTATAAAAAGACAAGATCTCCTGAGTAAATTGGGAGCATGGGGACCTTGGGGGGAGGATTGAAGGAGGAAGGAGAGAGGCAGGGTGGGGAGCAGAGAAAAATGTAGAGCTCAATAAATATCAAAAAAAAAAAAAAGAAAGAAAGAAAAAGAAATAAAAAGAGCTGTCGTACGAGGTCTGCTCAGCTCATCTTGAAAAAAAAGAAAAAAAATTTATGTTACAAGCTGTGTCTTATAGACTGGATATTGTGAAATGTTCTTTTTCAACTCATAGAGGTAGGTAATACAAGACTAAAATATACATAAAGTACCAGCTTGTTTCTGTGACCCTTGCCAATGCCTTATGTGCTGTATCACTGCTTGTACTAAGTGGACATGTTCTGCATTCCCACTTCAACTTTTTCTGGGTTCCTACGGCTCCACGATGGAGCTCAAACTGTATGAAAATTATTACATAGCCTTTTGTTATTTAGTCCTTGCCTTCTTACTAATCTTGGGGTTTCTCTATATTTTCTAACTGAAGTCTTTCATAAACAGAAGTGTGACAGCCCTTTCAGCTTCTGTTCTTTTAACCAATCCAATCTCCTGTAAAGACAGAAGAGTTCAGATTATGTTATTAGTTGTCTTTTCCGGCATCCTGTTCTCAAAATCTGAGACATCATGGGTAATGAACAGATATTTATGTGCTACTGTGTTATAAACATCTGTAACCTTATTTTCCAGTCTGTACAAATTGTCTAATTCAAAAACAGTGGCATCCATGCCATCAATCAAGTGGTGAACAGTGTGTTTCTCAAAACAAGCTTCCTTACTCCCGTGCCCTTAATGTTATTTCCTTTCAATCCACTCCATTCTTTCTTTTAAGCTTTAGCTGTGAGGACAAATGAACAACACATCTTTTTAATTGGAGCAATACCTGGCCTCTCCAAAGTATTAACTACTTTGATTATATTGGCATTTTTTTTGTCCCATTCATAATGTGTTAGTCATTCTACAGAGACTTCTAGGGTTTTGCTTTCAGCTGCTTCCACATAAATAAGAGACTTTCTTAGACTTTGCCCTGTTTCAAATGTTCATTTACTTTCTTATCATGTTAGAACAGCTGGAAAACTTTGCAGGCCTGTTTTAGTAGACATTTTTAAGGTAACATCTATACTGTGTGTGTGTGTGTGTGTGTGTGTGTGTGTGTGTGTGTGTGTGTGTGTGTACACATTATAGTACATCTACACTGTACTGTGAGACATAATCACACATTTTAATGAGTCTCTAAATCATTTTGAAACATTTGTTTTCATGTATATTTTCTATTTGTTTATATCCTTTTATTCCTTATTAAAAAGAGATTTTATTTAAAAAAAAGTATACTAATTTTCATCAGTCTTCAGTGATTATTTGGAAATTAGAGTAATTGTTTTGTATCAACATGTTACATTCTTATAGTACTGTAACTAACTGTAGCTATTTCTTTTGTTTTTTAATTGACTTAGTAAACTTTACTATAAAATGCTTTCAAATAGAAAAAAAATCACATGTCGATGCCAGGTAATGGTGGCGCATGCCTTTAATCCCAGCACTTGGGAGGCTCAAACCTCTGTGAGTTTGAGCCCAACCTGGTATACAAGAGCGAGTTCCAGGACATGCTCCAAAATTACAGAGAAACCCTATCTCGAAAAACAAAAAAAAAAGAAAAGAAAACAAACAAACAAAAAAAACACACATTGAAATTAACCAAGCCCAACGTCTATGTATCTCATTGAACTTCTATGTAGTCAGGACAGCTGGCACTACTAAATATATTTTTATGTGTATATCTACCACAAAAAAATGGAAACTCTACAGCAGAGTTAGAACTAAAACATAATTGGCTTTATATACTTCTTTAAAACTCATGTTCATTACCTACATGTATTCCTTCCTCATCTCCTAATATTTAGCCTTTTTGTTCTCTTACCTGTAGATTATAGTATACACACATGTACATTTGTTTGCATATATTGGCTAAATTCCACATATGAAGGAAATCATGTGGGTTTTTTTTTTCTTTCTGAGATTACATAATCTCACTTAATATTATACATTCACTTTCCTACAAATTTTGTGATAAGGTTTTATTTAGAACTGAATATGATTCCATTTTTATAGACATTAAATTTTCATTATCCATTCACCTGTTGATAGACAACTAGGTTGATACCAATTACGTTACAGTAAAAACAAACAAACAAAAGCCACAGCAATAAATATGTGAGTACAAATATCCCGATGGTAGAATATGGAGTTCTCAGTGTATGAATCCAGGAGTGAAGTAGTTGGGACATACATACAGTATTCTGTTTTCATTTTTTTTTTTTTTTGAGAGCTCTCCAAACTAATTTTCACAATGGTTGTATGAATTGTCATCACAACTAACAGTGAATTTAGTGAAGTTTCTTTCTCTCCCTGGGTATTCTTTTCCTGAGACCTTATGAATACATTAGACATACAGAAATAAGTGTATTCTGAATAGTACCTGTTTACAACCCATAACAATTCTGAATATCTTTGCTGAAAAATTCTGTCTTAATTGTGAGTAGTTGAAGCATCATTCTTTCATAATTGATATCTTCTCTGTGATGGCAATTAAAGAATATCCTGTGATAACTGGCCTGGGTGCACCCCTTGCTTTAAGGTTTAAAATCCAGATCACTAAATTTAGAAATGCGGGTGGGAATTATGTAAGCGGAGACTGCACTTTTGTTACCTGACTGCCCAGACCCAAATAATCATCACATAGAAACTGTATTAATTACAACACTGTTTGGCTTATTTGCTCAGGCTTATTATTAACTAGCTCTTACAACTTAAATTAACCATAATTCTTGTCTATGTTTAGCCACATGGCCTGGTATTTTTTCTCAGTGCAGCATTATCATCTTTCTTCCTCTGTTTCTGGGTAGTGACTGACCCTCTCTCTTCCTCTTCCCAGAATTCTCCTTGTCTGGTTACCCCAATTATGCTTCCTGCCTGACTGCTGGCCACTCAACATTTACTAAACCAATATAAGTGACAAATCTTTATGGTGTACAAAACATCCCACAGTAAATTACACACTCATCTATTGCATTTTAGGGAGGGGGATGCTGAGGAAAGCCTTGGATCACCCAGCGACCCAAGCTTCTCACCTGTTTCCTGGAGTATCAGTGGCAAATACCTTGCTGGGGCTTTGGAGAAGATGGTGAACATCTGGCAAGTTAATGGTAAGAGTGCTTTCTGAGGATGCTGCCCTGGGTACCACTCAGCCTTCCTCTCACTTAGTCGTGTAGGCCAAGCAGTGGCTTGGCTTGACTTTCCCTGGAAATCCATGAACTGTTCAACAACTATGAAAATCCTGCACAAGATCCACCTTCTGAAAGTTTCAGATACCTACTATGGTAAACCAAAGCTGCTTTTAATGCAGCAGTAAATAGGCCTTGAGGAGAAGTGATAGTTGCTAGGGCTTAAGCTATGTAATTTTGAGTCGCTTGAAGTAGCTCTCTCATTTATGTTTCTTTCCATGATAATTTTTTTGTTTTGTTTTGTTTTTTGATACAGGGTTTCTCTGTTGGTTGTCCTGAAACCCCCTTTGTAGACCAGGTTGGCTTCAAACTCTTCCTGGCTCTGCCTCTCAAATGCTGGAATTAAAGGCGTATTCACTATGCTTGGCAGAGATAAAATTTTTGGCCAGGCATTTTTATATTTATTTGTTTATGTGGGTGTTCACATATTCCATGGTATGGAAATCCACCTGCCTCTGCCTCTTGATTAGTGGGATTAAAGATATGTGCCACCACATCTGGTACTTGTTCTTTTTTTTTTTTTTTTAAGAGTCAAATGAGTGTGAGTTAACATTTCTCCCCCTGTAGGAGGAAAAGGATTAGTAGATATTCAACCTCACTGGGTATCTGCCCTGGCTTGGCCAGAAGAAGGTCCAGCTACAGCCTGGTCAGGAGAGTCTCCAGAGTTACTGCTGGTCGGTCGGATGGATGGGTCTCTAGGACTGATTGAAGTTGTTGATGTGTCCACTATGCACCGCCGAGAACTGGAGCACTGCTATCGAAAGGATGGTAAGATGTTACACTAGTCAAGAAAGTAGACAAATAGATGAAAAGGGTTTTGGTTGAGTTTAAATGCTGAGTGAATCTGTTTCTCTCCCACTCCTTATTGTATCTATCTCTCTGGTAAAGGGAAACTTCACTTTTTTATACCATATTAGTCATTCATTCATTGTGTGAATGACTTAACATTTTTAACAGACTCTAAATGTAACTTAAAAGTTAGAGATATCAAAGGGGAGAAAAATTATTGGTAAAAACAAATAATTAACAACTGAGTAAAATTAAGGAAATAGGGGAAGGTGGAGGAGGAAGGTTCCTTGACTCAGCAGATGAAACAAATTCTGCCTGTGTTTTTCCTTACTGAAAATTTCCTTACATGCACTTTGAGTAAGTGCATATATTACTAGCAGTTGTTATTAGTTATTTGACTGGAATCAAGTAATTCAGAGGTCACAGGGCCAATTTGATGGTATTCTCTTTGACAGGAGAAATAAGCATTCTATTTGTTTATTATGTTTAGGTTTTGTTTTTTTTTAATCCACTTTTAAAATTTTGATAACTTCATAGGGTTCAAAAGCTAGAAAGTTTTGAAAGGCTTAGTAGGAAAATCTTCCCCATGTGCTCAGTCCCTCCCCGTCCTGCCCTGCCCTTTAGGTACTATTTTCTACTTTCCAGCTCACAGTGTGCAGAAAAGCAATGTGATTAGAGGCTCGGATAGACAGTCTTAAGAGCTGGAGAACACTGATTAGGGCATCAGAAGGAAGCGAGCAGATTTTCTGTGGCTTATGTGGTATTAGTCCTGTTTTGTTCTCTCTTTCTCTCTCTCTTTCTTTCTCTCTCCCTTTCTTTTTCTCTCCTTTTTCTTTCTCTCTTTCTTTCTCTCTCTCTCTTTCTTTCTTTCTTTCTTTCTTTCTTTCTTTCTTTCTTTCTTTTTCTTTCTTTCACTCTTGTTGTGATATGGAGTGGTGGGGCTGCATCCTGCCACCCGCATTGCTAGCTTATGCCCCGAATCGGAAACTGTACTCTTTTAAACACTGCCTGGCCCATTAGTTCCAGCCTCTTATTGGCTAGCTCTTACATATTGATCTAACCCATTTCTAATAATCTGTGTAGCCCACGAGGTGGCTTATCAGGGAAGATCTTAACCTGTGTTTGTGTTGGGTGGGAGAATCATGGCGACTGCCTGACTCAGCTTCTTTCTCCCAGCATTCTGTTCCGTTTACTCCGCCTATCTAAATTCTACCCTATCAGAGGGCCAAGCAAGTTTCTTTATTAATTAACCAATGAAAGCAACAAATAGATACAAGACCCACCTCCATCACACTCTTCTCTCTTTCTCTTTCTTTCTTTCTTTCTTTCTTTCTTTCTTTTTTTCTCTCTTTCTCTCTCTCTTTGTCTCTCTCTTTCTCCCTCTTTCTTTTTCTCTCCTTTTTCTTTCTCTCTTTCTTTCTTTCTCTTTCTTTCTCTCTCTTTGTTTCTCTTTTTTTCTTTCACTCTTTCTCTCTCTTTCTTTCTTTCTTCCGTTCTTTCTCTTTCTTTCTTTCTTTCTTTCTCTCTTTTTCTCTCTCTCTCTCTTTCAAGTGGGGGTTTGAGACAGGGTCTCTCTGTAGCTTTGGAGCCTGTCCTGGAATTAGCCCTTGTAGACCACCAGACTGGCTTCGAACTTACAGAGATCTGCCTGCCTCTGCCTCCCAAGTGCTGGGATTAAAAGGTTTGTACCACTAGCACCCGGCATTAGTTCTGTTTTATAGTAGATTTTTTCCCAAAAGAAGAACCTGGTACAGTGCCTCAATACAAACCAAATTGTTACTCTCTCTCTCTTTTTTTTTTTTAACAAAACCTCCTTAAAAAGAATGAAACGTTAATAATGAGGTCAATCATAAATGATGTTCTTCAAAGTGGGTTGTGTGGGCTCTAGGCTGCAGGTTCTAATTTATGAGCTATGTGGAAGTTTTCTTGATGTTATGGTAGTAGCACAGATCTCTTTCAAAGTGTATAATTATTTGTCTAGATAATGACAAATCCATCTTTTTCTTGTATTTTTAATCACGGTAGTATCTGTCACTTGCATTGCTTGGTTCAGTGAAGACAGACCATTTGCAGTAGGATATTTTGATGGAAAATTGTTGATGGGAACAAAAGAACCAGCTGAGAAAGGAGGCATTGTTCTCATTGATGCACATAAGGTAAAGGCCATCTTCTCAATGGTTGCTTTTCTGGATTTTTATTGTAGTTTTGTTTGGTAGTAGTATCTTCAACAGTATTTTTCATTGGTCACTTATGATTTAGTATTCTGTTGTTACACAAAGTCTTTGTGTCATGTGTTCACATGGAAGAATCTGTGGAATTTTTAAAATCAATCTACAAAAGAAATGAAACCAATAAAGTGAAATAGGAATACCAGAAATATCCTCTGCCAGAGTATCTCCATTAATACCAGAACTTCCACTAAAGCAATGGTGGTTCCTCAGAGGTAGTCCTGATGTTTAAAGGACCACCCAGGCAGGTGACATAAAAACAAGAAACCAGGAGTTGGAAAGTATGGAAGGAGGGTTATTTAAAAAATCACAGAGGACTAGAGAAATGGCTTAGAGTTTTAGAGGACTGGCTATGCTTCCTGAGGACCCAGGTTCAATTGCCAGCAAATTACCAATATTTAACATGGCAGCTTCCAGCCAACTATAACCCCAGTTCATGGATTCCTGTGTCCTCTTTGGCCTCTCTCTTTGGCCTCTACAGGCACCAGGCATGCATATGGTGCACAGACATGCATCCAACCAAAATACTCATATGCATAAATGAAAATCACACAAAAAAAAGAAAAACAGAAAAGCACAATGATCAAGGTTTATAAACATAAAACATGCCCTAGACGCTTATAAGTATTTTCACTAATTTGGAGTAAGCAATATTTTTTCTGGTTTTTTTTTTTTTTCTTTTCCATCTTTTCCACATAGTAGTGATTAGCAGTTGATAAAATGATTCAGTATGTGCACATGCAAAGGAAAAATACTGTGAGTATTCTAATTTTTCCCCTACCATTTTAAGGAGACTCTTGTTAGTATGAAATGGGACCCAACTGGTCATATTCTTATGACATGTGCCAAAGAAGAAAATGTGAAACTCTGGGGACCTGTTTCAGGATGCTGGCGCTGTCTGCATTCTCTCTGCCATCCATCCACTGTAAATGGCATTGCCTGGTGCGGCCTTCCAGGGAAAGGATCCAAGTTGCAGTTACTGATGGCCACGTATGTTATAAATTTGTGTTTGTGTTGATTTTTGTGATAGTGTAGACTTGCTTGTAATAGTATTACTTCCCAGTAATGTTGATTTAGTGTCTGTTACTATTTTTGTAATGTGTAACACCGTAAAATTATCTAACAGAGGGGGCGGGAGCGATGGCTCAGTAGTTAAGAGCACCGGATGCTCTTTGAAAGGACCCAGGTTCAATCCCCAGTACCCACATGGCAGTTTACAACTGTCCATAACTCCAGTTCCAGGGGATCTGACACCCTCACACAGACATACATGCAGGCAAAACAACAATGCACATGAAATGGTTTTTTAAAATTACCTAAAAGAAAGAGCAGATTTTCAGATTTTCATTTGATATGTTCTCCTTTTGTGATTTTTTTTTTTTAAAGTGGCTGTCAGAATGGCTTAGTGTGTGTTTGGCGTATTCCACAAGATACCACACAGACCAGTATGACTAGCTCAGAAGGATGGTGGGACCAGGAATCGAATTGCCAGGTAATGTGTGACTTTATCTGAAACTATAGTGCAATAACTCCTCCTCAGTAAGGCATTACCTGTTATACCTGAAGGGCATGATCCATCAGGGAAATGTAAGTAATTGTTGTAATTTGTATGCTCGCTTAAGTTCATGTCATTTTTATAAGTAAAGGACACTGTTATTACTGATTACTGTGAGGCGTGTAATGCACATGGAGTAGTGATCATGTTGGTGATGATTAAAATGGATGTTGTAGGTATACTAGTCGTGAGTTAAGTCAGGTACAGTGGACTTACACTGTGGGAGTTCCCATCCAGAGTGTCTCCTGCCAGTGTCAGAACTTCGCCTCAACAGAACCAGTGTTTTGAAAGAAGAGTTACAAGCTTAGATACTTACAAAGGCATCTGGACAAGTCACATAAATACATGAATCTGGGAGTGGGGAAGTATGGAGAGAAAAAAAAAACACAGACAAAACCCAGGAAGGACACATGCTTCATCTCAAGCTAGACTTCCTAGACTTTTCTACGCTCAACCTCTTTTCACCTAAGAAATTCGTTTACACAACCCTGGTCTGGGTAGATAAGCAGATGAGCACAGCAAACTTTCACTGATAATAAATCATGATGAGAGTTTTTTAGATCAATTCTTTGCTATATATCTGATTTTACCATTTATTAAAGAACAAAGCAAATTTACATAGTTATGGGATACATGTGCTTATTTATTTTCACATTAAAGAATTAAGTCTTTGCCGAATGTTTATTAGTGAATAACGTAGACCATCTTCACTGTCCTTCAGAGTTGACCAATTTTTGATTTTATAATTGTCAGTACTGAGAACACTTTTGCATCAATACATAATACAAAATGGCAGGTGTGTATTTAGAATCATTTCAAAATTGTTAGAATTTCTGTTCTATTTCAAAGTCAAAAAATTTTTTAATGAAACTCATTAGTGTCTTAAACAGCAAATTTTAAAATAAAATACTCAAATGCAATACAGCTTAACGATATACTAGTTTGATACTTACAGAGAAATGGTAATTGGAAAATACCAAAAAAAATCCTTTATTTTCTGTAATTAAACCATTACATTTCTATAAGAACAGAAAGCTTTGTATGTAAAAATCACGACAATTCATAGCATGCAATATCAAATTTTAGCCAAGATATTTCAGGAAACCTTCAGTGGTGTTTGTTGCACAGTGTGACAACATGCACAGTGCAGGGACATGTGTGTTCAGAACCAAGGCTGCAGGGTCGTACAATGCAAAGGCAATTGCTACCAGAGCCACCTGGGATCTGTATGTGCTTTATTTCACATTAATTTTTTGATCATGACATATTCAGAAACCTTTTACTGTTGCCACATGTTCAGAGCCTTGGCTTTCGGTTACTAGGTGGGCTCTGACCTGTTTGTTAAGTGTTAATGTAAAGTGCTCAGCTGCTGCACAGCTGGTTGTGACTCTGTAGAATTAAGTTCCTATTGTTAACAGAGTATCTGCTTTTTAAAATAGAAGCCAAACCACCTACTATTTTAAGTAAAAATGCCAAATAATGATACTAATATTGCCATTTTACAATTCTTTAAAATACTAAGTGCCTGATTAAACTGAATCTCTGAGTTTGCAGCTCCCTTCTGTTTGTGATACAATCACCCTTTGAAGAAGTTCCTTTTGGGTAAATGGGTGCATCCAGTACTAGTCTCTGTCTTAACTAGAATAGAGAGGAAGCAAAGTATAGGAAGAGGGGAAGGAGTAACCAGCTAAATGATAGGAGGGAAGTGCCTCAGAAGACACAGTGTTACAGACAGATCCATCAGCTGACAACAGGGAACCCTGTTTATAGAATGATCATATGCAGATCACCAGTGTTAGGTGAGAAAATAAAAATTACATCAAATCAAACTATTGGTCACAAGCAAAAGTCAGAATTTTTCTGTCTTACAGATCCTGGAACTTTGAACTGTAATAATTTCTGCTTGTTTAAACAACAGAAAATTAACCAGCAGGTGTTAGCTCATACTTTTAATCCCAGCAGAGGCAGGTGGATCTCAGAGTTTAAGGCCAGTCTGGTCTACAGAGTGTGTTTCAAGACAGCCAGGGCTACACAGAGAAACACTATCTCAAAAACAAAATAAAACAAACAACAACAAAAAAAAAACATAAAATTAATTTTAAAAAGTATAGAAACAGAACCTGGTTGCTGCTTTATTGTTGTTCATCAAGTTAAATAACTTTATGGTAGAAAGTGTCTCTACCTCAACCCCCTGTTTCATACTACTGAAATGTAAAATTTCTAAGAGTGAGCCATGAATCTTGAACCTGTAAATTATTTTTAAACTAATACATATTCAAAATAATAATTTATAGGATGGCTGTAAGAAATGGGCAGGAGCCAAGTGTGTTTATCAGCTGCGGGGACACATCACTCCTGTTCGGACTGTGGCCTTCAGTTCTGATGGGTTGGCCTTGGTGTCTGGTGGACTTGGAGGACTTATGAACATTTGGTCTTTAAGGGTAAGAACACAGTTTTGTTTTGTTTTTTAACATTAAGAAACTTTTTACATTAGTTTGTATCATAATAATAAAAATTAGGGCTGGAGAGATGGCTCAGCGGTTAAGAGCATTGCCTGCTCTTCCAAAGGTCCTGAGTTCAATTCCCAGCAACCACATGGTAGCTCACAACCATCTGTAATGAGGTCTGGTGCTCTCTTCTGGCCTGCAGGCATACACAGACAGAATATTGTATACGTAATAAATAAAAAATTTAAAAAAAATTTTAAAAAAAATAAAAAATAAAAATTAACTAATATTAAGAATATTTTATGTAACAGTGTCTTGGGTAATGGAAAAGCTCCTATGGAGATGATTTTGTCTATAAGATAATCATCTATAAAACCAGTCTCTTATCGTTTGGTTTTTCTTATTGATAAGTATCTTTAAAGTGAAAAGTAGATATAAAGTAAAACGTAGTTTATAAAGTCAGTGTTGTTGAATTCAGCTCAGTTATAATTATTTTTAATGTATATTTTGTGAATGCAAAGTAACAGATGTTGTGTCAACAGTGCCTAAAGTCAGGAAACGAGTACTGATAAATATATCTCATTTTAGGATGGCTCTGTCTTGCAAACTGTTGTGATAGGCTCTGGAGCTATTCAGACCACAGTATGGATTCCAGAAGTTGGGGTAGCTGCTTGCTCAAATAGATCAAAGGTAACATTACAGTCACAACAAACCGTTAAGTATGAATCTAGAGATGTTTTAGAAATTACAGCCCAAGCCCCTCACTTTACAGAGGAACAACTGCTATCTGAAAGATTATTACTTGCCCAAGATAATGCACCTATTTAATGGTAGAAGGGAGTTAGAACCTGGGGATGCTCATTTCTCATCCTAGCCTCTTTCTTCTGTACCTGGGCTTTGCTGAAAGTACTTGATTTGATTTTTTTTTTTTTAATTTATCCCATTGGAAGACACAAGTCGATTCCCACATTTCTCACAATTCTCACATGAATTCTCATAGCACTAAGCTAACTCAAAAGAATATTCCATGGGGAAAAAAAAATCTCAAAAACATTTAAGTATCCAAAATATATCATGGCTTTAAAATTTAAGATTCTAGTAAAAGTGCTAACCAACCTGCTGTGAGACTTCTGATTACCCTATAGCTGTCTTCATATGCTCAAAGATCAAAGTCAGTGTGCAGTGTGTTTATATATGTGTAAATGGTGTTAAAAGAAGCCAGAGCTGGGGCTGGAGAGATGGATCAGCAGTTAAGAGCACTGACTGTTCTTCCAGAGGTCCTTAGTTCAATTCCCACCAACCACATGGTGGCTCATAACCATCTGTGATGAGATCTGGTGCCCTCTTCTTGGGTGCAGACATACATGCAGACAGAACATTGTATACATAATAAATAAATCTTTTAAAAAAGAAGAAGCCAAGCAAGCCAAGCAAGTTTCTTCTATACAGAGAAACTCTATCTTGAAAAAACAAAACAAAACAAAAAAAGAAGCTATAATCCTATGTGAGTGCTTTTACTAAAATTAAAAATAAAAACTAACGAATGCTAGGATATTTTTAAGATGAGCACTATAGTGTGTAGCACCCTAAGCAGTACAAACGGCCATTGAGCTTACTGCGTAGAATAGGGGGTATCTGGGGCTTTTACGTTGTGTTTCTGAGGAAACAACTATTTATTTCTGCTAATGTCCCTATAGTCATGTCAGACTTGTGAAATGTACTGAATACCTAGTCTTTACAAGGCCTGTGAACTAGCAGATAATTGATACTGTTTTTAAAGAAAGTTTGTTAAGGTGGATCACATTTTTTTCTTTGGTTTTATTTGCTTGTTTTACTTAAACAAATTAGGATGTTTTAAAGTTCGCTAGACATTTTTTTTTGTATATGAGAAGGAAAATTAATCCATTTACTGGAGAGAATTTCTCAGGTTGAATGGTGATGGCATGGTTTTTTAATCTTTAATTAAACAAATTAATCATATGGCATTATTTACTTTTCCACCAGGATGTTTTGGTTGTGAATTGTACAGCAGAATGGGCTTCTGCCAATCACGTTTTAGCAACCTGTAGGACAGCCCTGAAACAACAGGGTGTTCTGGGATTAAATATGGCTCCCTGCATGAGAGCATTTCTGGAGCGACTGCCCATGATGCTTCAAGAGCAATATGCCTATGAAAAGGTAACTCATGGCCATAACTCCCATAATACTTGGTATTTTGGAATTTGTATTCCACCCCACTCTCCTATCCCACAGGGACATGATATTTGAGGGAAGGAAGTGCAGCCTGTTGGGACAGAAATGAAGTCACTTGTACCTAAGCAGTTGTTCGGTCATCTTAAGCCTGTTCTTTCTTTATTTTCACCTGAGTAAAATGAAACTATAACCCCCAAATAGGTGTGGTGTTGACACATTCTTTTTCAGATTATTTATTCACTCCATACCCAATTAATTTCAATGAAGAATTTACCTGAATTTAATTTTCATGGTCTCTGTGATAGATTTGCTCTGCTGTGTTTAAAGACTGCCATAAAAGAGAATTTGTCTTTGATGACTACCAAGGTTTTCTTGGTAAAGGAAGAAATGTGTGAGGAGTCAGGTCTTCGTGGGTTAGTTGTTATCTACCTTGTTTATTATAATTGGAAAAAAATACAGTCACACACACACACACACACACACACAGAGCAGTCCAATATGAGCCCATATTGGATTCTGAAACAAAAAGAGATATGAGTGGCAAAACCAAATAAAGCTCTGATTTGGCTAATATTGTATCAGCATGAGTTTCTTAGTTTTGACGAATATAGTATGGTTATATAAATTATTTTATATATGTTAGAGAAAAAATGGAGTGAAGAATATATAGAATCCCCTTTACTAGCCCTAAAACCTTTTATAACATATGTTTATCCAGAATATCTGATACAGGCTCCTTAACGTGTCATTCTTTTGTTTTTGTTTTTCTTAGCCGCATGTGGTTTGTGGTGACCAGCTTGTTCACAGCCCCTACATGCAATGCCTGGCTTCCCTTGCTGTGGGGCTTCATCTGGATCAGCTGTTATGTAGCCCTCCAGTGCCACCGCACCATCAAAACTGCCTCCCTGACCCTGTGTCCTGGAATCCGAATGAGTGGGCCTGGTTAGAATGCTTCTCGACCACCATCAAAGCTGCAGAAGCCCTGACCAATGGAGCACAGTTTCCAGAGTCATTTACTGTCCCAGATCTAGAGCCTGTTCCTGAGGATGAACTAGTACTCCTCATGGTGAGTGAGTCCTGAGCTGCTGTCACTTGAAGTAGCAATTGCGCCATGATTGCTTGGTATGCCTTGGTTTCTTTGCTGACCTGACTAGCTAGTGACATGCCTGCCCTTATGTGAATCAGAATATACTTTTCTATTGAATGGCTATTCAGGTTTCTGGTGACAGCCCTTCTGAGTCTGCTGACTCCATACATAGTTCCATACTTTTCTCTTCATGTGTAGGTACTTATCAAGTGTCTTAATCATGCATATTTTTGTTTCCTTCTGGTCACTTTGTGAGATTTATCCACATGGAGATTCTGATTTACTGTGCACTTTAAACATACTAGTAGTAATCAGCGTCACTGACTTACCCACTAAACTAGACAAAGAATCTAGGGAGGCAGTAGGCTTTGTACATGGCTTTGCACCTCTAGGCGCTCAGTAAACATGAATGATTAGCTTTTTTAAAAAAATAGGTCTTTTTTATTTATTTTATTTTATATGTATTGGTGTTTTACCATGGGTATCAGGTTCCCTGGAACTAGAGTTATAGACAGTTGTGAGTGGCCATGTGGGTGCTGGGAATTGAACCCAAGTCCTCTGGAAGAGCAACCAATGCTCTTAACTGCTGAGCCATCTCTGTAGCCCCGAATGGTTAGCCTTGAACCAAGGCTACAGTGAGAGTAAAATCGTGTATAATAAAAGTAAATACTAGAATGCAAAAAGCAAGTTTGAATTACTATGACGTTGGGCTTGCTGGATGGAGTGGCATATGTCTGAAGTTCCAACTTCTTAGGAGGAAGAAGCAAGAGAATTTTGAGATCAAGAGTTTGAAGGCAGCTGACCTGAGCAGCATAGCAAGACACTATCTTTTTAAAAGTGAAATAAGAACAACTACTCTTGACTTGTCCTAATATCACTATGATTTTTAGAAAGGGAGTCTTTTCACTAGTCAGGAGCAGATTAGGTCCTGGGAAGGCGTCATTGGTTGTGATGTGTGCTCTGTTTTGCAGGATAACAGCAAGTGGATCAATGGCATGGATGAACAAATTATGTCTTGGGCAACTTCCAGGCCTGAGGTCAGTAAAGATAAGATTACTATGTGGTGGGTTTCAGTCAGTCTTTCGATTGTAAATGCATGTGTTTCTGTGTCCTTCTGTTTCCTGTAGTGGTTGTCATATGCTTGTGCTCAGTATGTATTTGTTTGAGCAACTGGATGATCCTAACTTTAGGTGCCTGTGGGTTTTCTAGGACTGGCACCTGGGAGGTAAATGTGATGTCTACTTATGGGGTGCTGGCAGACATGGACAGCTGGCTGAAGCTGGAAGAAATGTAATGGTACCAGCCACAGCTCCTTCATTCTCACAGGCCCAACAGGTAACTAGCAGAGTGAAGAATCGAGAAGAAATGTGGGAATTCCAATTGCTGTTAGTAACTTATTTTGGGTTTAAGCTTGTCAGTTTCAGTCTATTGTGGTGAATCAGTAAAGAACCTCATTTATATGTGACCTCCAAATGGAAGCTTACTGAAGTTTTATTGTACTCAAGACGTTTTCTTAAGAAGTTTCTAAATTTTTCTTGCTTCCAAGTATAGTGAATTAATACCACAATATATTAGGCCAATACAGTGCATATTTATGGAAGCCAAGCTAATCATAATCACTGTTCTCTTTGGGAACTATGAACTACCTAGGACCTTTAGCCAGCCTTTGTTGATGCTCCTCTCTCCATCTAATAGCCATGGTACTGTATTCCCAAACTCATTTCACTTCAGTTCTCTTCTACCGAAGCTGTTCCAGAGTTCACTGCTCTGCCCTGTTTTAGCCCCCTCCAGTTTCTGCCTCTTTCTGCACCAGCTTTAATAGTTTCCTACCACCTTTCCTTTCTTCCCTTATCTGTGTTGTTTAGCTGTGCACAGTTGACTGAAATTTCATGAATTATCTCAGTCAGATGAGTCTCATATGTCATCAGAACTATAGTAATCAAAGGTTATAGGGAAGCCACAGGGAGGCGTATTCCTGCTTTGGTGCAAAGGAGAAAAGAACTGGTAGAGCTATCCTCAAGATCATCTAAAATGTCTGAAGTTAGAGATTAACAATAAGGGTAATGGGGAGGGAATGTCTTATTTATTCTTAGATAATTTCATGCATGCACACTTTGTATCTTGATCAAGTCCAACCTAAACAAGAATATTGTTTTTTATTCTGTGTTTTATACTAGGTTATATGTGGTCAGAACTGTACCTTTGTCATCCAGGCCAATGGCACAGTGTTGGCTTGTGGGGAAGGAAGTTACGGCAGATTAGGGCAAGGAAATTCAGATGATCTTCATGTACTGACTGTTATTTCAGCCCTGCAAGGTAAGGCTACCCTGACTTTAAAATGGTTAGAGACTGTGTGCATCTACTGGAACTCTTCTCAACTTGGTGAACCCATGGGGGTTTCCTTATGTACAGCCTTAATTTCCACATTTTTAAAGCTGTTTCACAAGTAGGAGTGCTAGAATCCAGCAGCATATACCTATTTGAGATCCAAGGGAAAACAAATGTTTTATATTGTACACAAATTCTTTAAAATTGTTAAACTTTGATAAGGTAGTCATGTGTATGTTTCATTAACATAAAAAACAGCTCACATAAAAATCTCCAGCTGTGCCTGAGAGTTTAAAGGGCATTTCTGGCAGAGTTCTGTGTGACTTGATAAAGTATGTCTCAAGAGAAACAGCTGCATTGTCTCATAGATCGCAAAGCTTACAATAAGGAATATCCGACCTTTGAATATGTGACATGATGTCATCTGCAAATGTGTTAGGCTGCATCCCTAGCTATCTTTTTGTTTTGTTTTGTTTTGTTTTGTTTTGTTTTGTTTTGTTTTGTTTTGTTTTGTTTTGTTTTGTTTTGTTTTGTAGACAGGGTTTATCTGTGTAACAGCTCTGGCTGTCCTGAAACTTCCTCTGTAGATCAGGCTGGCCTCAAACTCACATAGACCCGCCTGCCTCTGCCTCCCAAGTGCTGGGATTGAAGGTGTTTGTCACCATCGCCTGGCCATCCATAGCTATTTTAGGATGTTCTTAGCCCACAGGCTGTAAGGTGAACATGTCTTTTCCATGGAGAACACAGAGGACTCTAAGTCAATGCTTCTACTTAAAATGTACCATTGAGTTCACAGGAAATTCTGCAGATCTGGTGGTGGTAGAGTGCTGCAGTGGGAACACAGGCTGGGTTCCTACCTGTTCGTTCTGGTCCCTGGCTCAGGAACTTTGCATAACCACTACACCACTTTGCAACTCAATCTCTGCAACTGCAGAAAATGGGGATGTTGGTGTCTGCCCCCCAGATGTGCGTGAAAGGAGAAATGAGACAGTCCTTACAAAGCATCTATAGGAGTGGCTACAATATCAGCACCCTTAGTGGCTGTGACAGCTGTCCTTATCCTTCCTCTTGTCATCATTTTGTGTGACTGCTCCCAGTTTTGCCAGGTTATGTCTATAAATTTGATTTAAAGGTTTAAAAAGTTTGTTATTCCACATAACATTTGGGTGCTTTTCAAATCTTAGGGCATTCTATAGCAGTTGCAGGAGAAATGTTTTACCATTTGACATCTTTTGTGTTTCTGCTATCTTACAGGCTTTGTGGTGACTCAGCTGGTGACTTCCTGTGGCTCTGATGGACACTCAATGGCCCTGACAGAAAGTGGTGAAGTCTTTAGCTGGGGAGATGGGGACTATGGCAAACTTGGCCATGGGAACAGTGACAGGCAACGGCGGCCAAGACAGATCGAGGCATTACAAGGAGAAGAAGTGGTGCAGGTCAGACATGGCATGGATACATTTGCCTTTGAATATGGAGTTAGAAAATAGCATTCTGAAGTTTAGCTAGCAGAAATAGTATAAAAACACATTCTATGAGCAGAATAAGAGATCCACAATTTTTGGTTATGTAGGCTCCTTATTGAGCTTTTCAGGAATTCAGCTAACTTGGTGTAGGATATGATGCTGCAAGGCTCTTAGAAAAAACACCACAGGATTAGGTCCTACCTCATAGTTCTATAGTTCTTGGTAGGTAGAGGGAAAACTCTTATTTAACCCCATCCTTTTTGTTGCAAAGGAATGTGCATGTCTGTTAGATCAGCTAGTGATCTAAGATAATATTGTAAAATTACATAGCACCCTGAGGTTTACTATAGATTTTTCCATTCATTATCTCTCTTAGTCTAAGTTAGGTACACAGCCAAGTGTATTGACAGTTATTCCAGGGACTACTTGGTTTTCGTGAACCTGCTGAGGCAGATGAGGACGGGTCTGTGGGCAGATAAACTACCTGATCTTCACTTGTAGGCCATTTATATTGCTACAGTCTTAACTGAAAATGCCTGGCTTCTTTCCTAGTCTCTCTTCTTATAAACCTCTTTCTCCTTGATTCTGTCCTAGATGTCTTGTGGCTTTAAGCATTCAGCAGTGGTAACATCAGATGGCAAACTCTTCACCTTTGGGAATGGTGACTACGGCCGTCTGGGACTTGGAAATACCTCTAACAAAAAACTTCCAGAGAGAGTGACTGCCCTGGAGGGATATCAGATTGGACAGGCATGGCATAAGTCAATACGATGCTGTAGTTGATAGTAATTTTCTTACCTCTTCTGTTCGCACTAGATATTTTCTTCTCTCAGAAAGACCAGAATTATTAGTTGCATTTAACCTCCATACATTTTGTGTGACATATTTTACAATGTTTCATGTTTTTTTTTTCTCAATGTGAAAAATTCACAATTTTTGGCTCCTAATTTTTGGATGGGACACTGTCTATACAGTACTGCCACAGCTTGCTAAAAAGCTGGGTGTGGTGGCACACACCTGTAATCCTAGCATTTGAAAGACTGAAAAAGAAGGATCAAGAGTTCAAGCATAGCGTAGGTCATATATTATGACCTCATCTCAAACAAACAACCAAATAGCAGCAGCAGCAACAACAAAAAGCTGCCTCTCCACAGTACAACTTTCTTGTTGCTCCTGTGTGGCAGCATTGAGTTGGATGGTTGAATTTTTCCCTCTGTGCATAAACACATTGAAAATGTCTTTCAATAATGGTTAAGATGTCTTGACTTTTCCTGTCATGCTGAGACAGCCTGTGGAGTGAATGAATATTTCTGAGTCACATATACCTTTTTATTTGTTTTGTTTTGTTTTTCAAGACAAGGTTTCTCTGTGTAGCCCTGACTGTTCTGGACCTCACTCTGTAGACCATGCTGGCCTCAGATTCACGGAGATCCATCTGCCTCTGCCTCCCAAGTGCTAGGATTAAAGGCATGCACCACCATTGTCCAGTTACAAGTATTTTCCCTCCTGCCTTTTGTACTTTTATGTTCTTAGTTAGCTACAGATGCTTGAAGGATTTTACTCTGAAGAAATGCATTCTTGGGGCTGGAGAGATGGCTCAGAGGTTAAGAGCATTGCCTGCTCTTCCAAAGGTCCTGAGTTCAATTCCCAGCAACCACATGGTGGCTCACAACCATCTATAATGAGGTCTGGTGCCCTCTTCTGGCCTGCAGGCATACACACAGACAGAATATTGTATACATAATAAATATTAAAGAAAGAAAGAAAGAAAGAAAGAAAGAAGAAAGAAAGAAAGGAAAGAAAGGAAAGAAAGAAAGAAAGAAAGAAAGAAAGAGAAAGAAAGAAAGAGAAAAGCATTCTTTAAGTATCCTAGAAATTCTAGTTAATTTCTTGGGTTAACATTTGGAGTAACTACCAAAACCAGTAAGAATCTTGGAAACAAAACATGAGATTATTCAGTCAAGAAGAGAAAAATGTTCTGGAAACAGAGTTTGTGTTCATTTCAGTCCACTTAGTACTCTATTGTTTCTCCAGGTGGCCTGTGGGCTGAACCACACCTTGGCAGTGTCAACAGATGGCTCCATGGTGTGGGCATTTGGAGATGGAGACTATGGAAAACTGGGCTTAGGAAACTCCACTGCAAAATCTTCCCCTCAGGTCAGTTACTGCCTTGAACCTCAGTTTAAATACAATGGAAATTACTTGTATCAGCACCTCTTTTAAATTGAAAGTTCTTAGGTGGAATATTTTTGTATTTTGTAATGAATATTTAAGGACTTGTGTTGCTTATTCTCAAATGTCCAACATTCTAAGATCTTGACATTGTAATGATGTTTTGTTTATAATCTAACAAAGTTTGCCTGAAGATCAGAGTGCAGAGGTAAGCCACTAGAGGCCAGGGAGTGGTGGCACACACCTTTAATCCCAGGACACAGGAAACAGAGACGGAGTGATCTCTGTTAGTTTAAGGCCCCCCTTGGCTACACCAGATTGAATCTGTCTAAGAGAAACAGAGCTTATACAAAGGTGATCCCAGCACTTGGGAACCCATGTATTTAATCCCAGTTCAAGGGAGGTAGAGACAGGAGGGATATAACTGGGTGGAGAGAGGAATATAAGGTGGGAGGAGACAGGAACTCAGTTGTAGTCTGAGGTTTGGTGGAGACAGATGCAGTCTGAGGATTTGGTAGAGGTAAAAGGTCTCTCTACTGGCTGACTGCATTGCTTCTCTGATCTATCAGCTTTCACCCCCTAATATCTGACTCCAGGTTTTTATTATTAACAGTTAGAAATTGTACTACAATCCATTACTACAAAAGAATGGATGTAAACATTCTGTAAGGATAAACCTCTGTCTCTGCAGACAGGCTGAGTGTTGTATGACTGTGTCCCATGTAAAGAAGAAACCAGTCCGCCACAGTCCTTAGGAAGAAATCGATTGGCAGCTTTCTACAACTCTGCCTGTAGCTACTGTTTCAGCTTATTACCATTGAGTTGTGCATCTGCCAAATAAATATATATATATGCACATACATACGTATTTATATGTGTATATACATATAATAAGTACATATAAAATAAACTAAGAACAGTTATTTTATTTTCTTGGTTTTGTAGACCTTATGTACAGCTTTGTTATATGGACTTTCCTTACATATTTAATAAAATTTAATTTAAGTTAATTTAATAAAATATGACATGATTTACAACTTTGTTTTGAAGTTCATTTTGCTGTCTTATATCTTCTGGGACATGTTAATAGTTGCTTTGAGGAATATTCAAATAGGGGTGCAGAAAACTTCCTTTCTGGGGAACACAGACAGCAGTGTTTATTACCTAGAAAAACTAAAAGAAAAGCAAACTATTCTGACAGATGTAAGATGGTATCTCAAAGTTGTCTTGATTTGCATTTCCCTGATCTCTAAGAGTTGAACGTGACCTTAAGTGTCTCTTGGCCATTTGAACTTTTTATGTTGAGAATTTTCTGTTCAGTTCAGTGCCCCATTTTTTAATTGGGTTAATTAGAATTTTAAAGTCTAGTTTCTTGAGTTCTTTATATATTTTGGAGATCAGACCTTTGTCTGATGCAGGGTTGGTGAAGATCTCCCATTCAGTAGGATGCCTTTTTGTCTTAATGACAGTGTCCTTTGCTTTACAGAAGCTTCTCAGTTTTAGGAGGTCCCATTTATTCAATGTTGCCCTTATTGTCTGTGCTGCTGGGGTTATATGTAGGAAAAAGAAAAGCAAACTGACAGGAAGCTGCTTGTGGTCTGACAGGATCTTGCAGTGTTTGTTAAAAGTGGTTTTCTTTGGAATACTTCCACTTCACATGAGTTCCTGAGAGTGTTAGCCATACTTCTCAGCCTCTGCACACTCTCTCCCACACACTCAGTTACCACCTGGAGCAATAACAGAAAGTAATCTTTAGGAATATGACTTGGGTAAAACATTAATGACAATTGGCCTTTTTATTGGAGACATTACTTGATGTTATAAATGCCCATAGGAAAATCCATGATTTGTTTGTTTGTTTCCTTTGCTTTATTTTGTTCTTCTGAACATATGCCTTATACTTTTATTTCACAGAAAGTTGATGTCCTTTGTGGAATTGGAATTAAAAAGGTTGCTTGTGGAACTCAGTTTTCTGTGGCTTTGACCAAGGATGGTCATGTATATACTTTTGGTCAAGGTAAGATACCTTCTAGCCTATAATATATATGCCTTCTATACATGTAAATTATAGAAACACTTGTCTTCCAGGTTTATAGAGTCCTGGGTGGTATTTACATGTGGCCACGTTCTCTTCCTACTTTCTACTCCTACTTGATGCATTTTGTTTCCAGGATAAACCCCACCCATTAAAGCTCATGGGGAGAGCCTTCCCTCTGGCTAGCAGAGCCCTGCCGAGAGCTCTCCTCCCTTCTGCTGCTGTCAGGCTGGAGAGACTGAAGGTTGTGCGGATGGTGTGGGAGAGGGAGAAGTAAGCAGGGGTGGGTTTCTAGTCTTGGAGTGTACTGAGTCTTCTGTGTAAGGAGGAGCTAGCTGAGGGAAGAAGCTTAGCTTTTGTCCTTGTGTTAGCTTGCTTTTTCAGCAGTATGGCACAGTACCTGACATGATGAAAGATTGTTTTGTTTCATGGTTTCAGAAGTTTCAATCTGTAGTTTGTGGTTTCATTGCTCCTGGGTTCATGAAGAAACAGATTCTCTTGGGAGAAGAGAATGATGGAGCAAAGCTACTCACCTCAAGGAAGATATGGGGGGTGGGGAGAGACCACTGGGGACAAGATGCATCCTTCAAACACATTCCTCCAGGCTGGCAAGATAGGGCCATGTGTCCATGCCAAGTCTCAGAACTCACATGCTGAAAAAAAGAGATAATTGTCCTCTGACCTTTATATACATAGTATGGCATGTATGTGTTTATACACAAAAGGAGGAAGAAGAGGTGAAGACAGCAGCAAATAAGGGGCTGAAAAGATTTCTCAACGGTTAATAGCACTTGCTGCTTTTATAAAAAGCCTGGTTTTGGTTTGAAGCATGCACATCATATGTTCACAACCATCTCTAACTCTAATTCCAGGGGATTCAAGACCTGTGGTCTCCATGGTCACTAGGCATGCATGCAGGCACTCACACATACATATAAAATGAAAATATTTTTAATTGAGTAAGTAACTGTTAAAAAAGAAGAACGATATGCCTCCAATTATCACTTCTTCCAACCAGGTCCCGCCTCTTAGTAATCATTCAGCTGTAGAAGAATCATGGATGAAGTTAGCATCCTCTCAATAACACTATAGTGTGAGATCACAGCTTCAACACACATGAACCTTTGGGACCATTTTATGTCCAAATCATAACCGCTATTCTCTTCTAGATATGTGTGTGGATATACCCAATAGGCTATTGGGAATTTATATCTGGGACTCCAGGGAAATTGGGTATACAGATCTAGGTTAGGACATTGATTACATAGTGGTAGTAGGTAGACCTTTTATCATGTAGAGTGACGACTAGAGTAGAATTCTGGGAAATGTTGGGGAAGTTGGTTTTGAGTAGCATATTGGTGAATGTAATGAACAGTCTCTGGGGAACTACGGAACTCAGGCCCTGTTATCAGAGTTATGTGTCATTCCAATGAGCCAGGACCTGAGAGGCCACTGTGGAAAGTAGGCAGCCGTGGAAGTGGAAGTCAGATGGCAGATGCCATGCCTAATGGGCCTATGAGATGGTGAGCAGCAGGGGTTAAGAGAGCGGTGGGGTAGAAATTTGAGGCTAAAACGAGTTTCATGCCCCCCCCCCCCCGTACCCACCTGAGACAAAATTTCTCTGTGTAACAGCCCTGGCTGTCCTGGGCTGGCTTCGAACTCACAGAGGTCCACCTATCTCTACCTTCCAAGTGGTGGAATTAAAGGCATGTGACACCACCGCCTGGCTCAATTTTCTTTATTAAATGAAAGACTAACATTTCATATAGGAATACCTCAGACTTTTAATTAAAGTGGTATATTTTGCTGAAATAGTACGTTTTGCCCCATTGAGATGTATACATCATTGACATTCTAACATAAAAAGTTAATGGCCTGTTAGAAAACACAGACTTCAGAGTCCCATCCTAAACTTCCTCTTCTATCTTTCAGACCGCTTGATAGGCTTACCTGAGGGGCGTGCCCGTAATCACAATCGACCCCAGCAAATCCCTGTCCTGGCTGGAGTGGTCATTGAAGATGTGGCAGTTGGAGCTGAACACACACTTGCTTTGGCATCAACTGGAGATGTTTATGCCTGGGGGAGCAATTCAGAAGGGCAGGTAAACGACATGTGTGCTGCTCTTTCCTGCCTTAGAAATCCAGCACTGCTTGTCTGCAAGAACACCTTTATATTGTATAGTCATTGTGTCCAGAGAATCCTTGCTTGTGCAGGAAGTCTTGTCATCCCCAGCAGTCACAGGAGTAAACACAGGAAATGAAGTAAAGTCTGCAGCTTTATGTACTTGTCCCTCTGTGTGTCTGTGTATGAAAGAGAAAGACTTTGGTAGGGGATGTCTGAGATAGATGCTTCTACTATGGCTTTCAGCCCACCTGCAGAGCCATCCCCGCCTCCTCCCATAAATCTCAGATCTGATTGCCCATAAAATCAGAGACCATGATATTCAAAGTCAGTTATTCACAGTAGCCTCAGTGAGCACTTAGGTTTTCATAACTATGTTAGCAGACCAGGAAGTTGTTTATCATTGTGGTTGTGGTCTTGACAAGAGGAGAATTGATGGTGAAGAGACTTTTGGGAATTCCCTGGCTAGGTACTGACAAGTCTTCCTCACTGATGTTGGACACTTAGCTGCTGCTCTAAGAACAGAGGCCTAGATTCCATGTATATTTTCTATCTGTACTGTAACACACAAGCCAGTGTGTGTAAGTGTGAGCTCTGTAGATCCTTCTGTTCTCACTTTCCAGAAGTGGCGGCTAGGAGTGACCAGTTGTTCAGACTAATCTGTAAGCTTGGACTGGCTCTGTTGCCTCCTGCTTTTAGGAGACAGTCTAAGGCTATTAGAACTGCTGTGATGGAGAAACAAATCAGAATTTATTTCATTGTTGATGCTAGTCTATGATACAGATGTTAACAGATTATATCTGTTTGTCTCTTCAGTCTCTATGCATTTGTTTTTTATTCTTAGCTTGGCCTAGGCCACACCAACCATGTTCGAGAACCAACCCTGGTCACAGTTCTGCAAGGGAAAAACATCCGTCAGATTTCAGCTGGCCGTTGCCACAGTGCCGCATGGACAGCACCACCTGTCCCGCCACGAGCACCAGGTGAGAAGCCGACCATTTGCCCTCCTCCAGCTGCTCCTTCAGCTGTGCCGATGCACTGTCTGCTTGTAGTTCTGATGGCATCCAGGTCTATCTGAAATACTCCAAGTATTCTCTGTACTACAAGCACATAACTATTTCACCTCAGGCATTTCTTTTGTCTTCTTCAGTGTCTAGCAAAGACTCCCGCACTCTCTCCTCTCTTTTTCCAGTCCCAAAAGAAATCAGCATGTGTTTTAGGCAAGCAAAAATTAATTAGGTTAGAGCATCCAAAGGTACATTTTTTTATATAGATGAAAAGGTAACAAATAAAATCAGCCATGATGACCCAGCTTTAATCCCAATACTTAGGAGGCAGAGGCAGGAGGATCTGTGTCAATTCCAGGCCTGCCCGACCTACATAGTGAGCTACAGGACAGTGAGGGGTGGTAGGGAAACCCTGTTGCCAAAGAAAAAGCAAACCAACAACAACAAAAAGGGGACAGTTGCTTTGTAAAGCTTTCTCTTACAGAGGTGACACTCTGAGCCATCACACTCCTCACTTTGGTCGCCATTTGATACGCCGTGTCTGTTCAGTGACTCGGGACAGATCCAACTGCAGCCGTTTCCATTCTAGTATAGAGCATGAATAGTGGCTGCTGCTTGCTTTTAAAATTTTTTTAAATACTACAAAATCATTATAATCATTAAAAGAAAAAAAGACTTGAAAATAGAAGGCAGGGCTTGCGGGGGGGGGGGGATGGCTGAGTCAGTAAAGTGCTTACCACACAAGCATAAGGACCAGTGCTTGTGAGGACTGACTGGCCAGCGCTGGGTGGGGCTCACTGGCCAGCTAGCCTGGCCTGTTCAGCTAGCTCCAGACCAGTATCTCCAAAAACAAAGTAGATGGTCATCCTGTGGAATGATCTCTGATTTACTCATACATACGCACACTAGTATATACACATAATTGTCTCCTTTAGCAGGGACCCTCTGATAGGGTATCTCTTCCATTTCCTTCAGATGTAGCCATTTGCTTTAATTGTAGCATTCTTCTGTAGTTCCCATATTACACAAATTATACCAACTGCTTATCAAAGCCCTAAAACACTTCTTGCTAGCTTCTGGTGTTTGAGGTAGCCATGTGCTTAGCCTTCCCTTCCATTTTTCCCACCTCCCTACTTCCCCAGCAAGTCTTTGGGGAAAACTCCTTAGAGAAATTTTTTCTTAAGAACTAATACTCACTTAGATTCCCAACACGCAGAAGATGAATACTGGCCCTCATTTGCACCATGCATTAATATGGGACTGACAGTTATTGAATAGGAAAGGAAGAATCCCCAACCCCACCCCAGCTGTTTTAGTCCCTTTATTCAAACAGAAACAGTTAAAGGAAAAAAAAAAAAAACTATAGGTGTCCTATAGGGTTTTTTTTTTGTTTGTTTGGGGCTTTTTTATTTTAATTTTGTATATATTTGTTTTGAATTTTTGAGATGGTCTCAAGTAACCCAGGCTGACCTTAAACTTTCCATATAGCTGAGAATGACCTTGAACTCATGTTGGAATTATAGGCCTACATTACCTTGCTTGGCTTAGGATATTTGAAGTTTTAAGAATCAATACTGTCTTAGTCAGTTTTCTGTTGCTGTGAAGAGACAGAATGACCATGGCATGTCTTATAAGAAAACATTTAACTGGGGACTTGCTTACAGTTTCAGACATTCTCATGGTGGCATGCAGGCAGACATGGTGTTGGAGAAGTAGTTGAGAGTTCTATATCTGGATCTACATGCAACAAGAAGAGAGAGACTCTGGGCTTGGCATGTGTTTTTTGAGACCTTAACGCCCACTCCCAGTGACACACTTTCTCCAACAAGGCTACACCTACTAATCATCTCAAATAATGTCCCTCCCTGGTGACCAAGTATTCAAATCTATGAGCCTTTGGGGGTCATTCTAATTCAGACTACCACAAGTACTATAGACTATAGAATCCAAAAAATTAAAATGAGGTAATGGGTAGAGGAATAGATAACTATGTAGAACAGTAAATATAATAAAGTATTAAGTACAGAATGTAGGTAATGAGATTGTATGTCCATTGGGTGATTATCTTGTGTTTGAAAGTTTTCAAAATACTCAAAATGGAAGCAGTGCATTTTCCTTCACATGTGCTTCTGTGCTTTGGGCAGGTGTGTCAGTGCCTCTCCAGCTGGGCCTTCCTGACACAGTGCCGCCGCAGTACGGGGCACTGAGAGAGGTGAGCATCCACACCGTGCGGGCCAGGCTCCGGCTGCTCTACCACTTCTCGGACCTCATGTACTCATCATGGAGGCTGCTGAATCTCAGCCCCAACAACCAGGTAAATTGGGAAGTGGTGCCCCTAATATGTTTGCAAGGTCCCAGGGCCTTTCTGCCTTGGAAAAAACTCTCTCATGGCTAAGGTGTTATGCTCTTTAACTCAAGAAGAACAGGAAAGTCAACAGATGGAATTCTGTTTTATTGCTGATATAGAGAGAAGTGGCTGAACAGAAAGTATTCTGATTTGTCCAAAACTGCAGGACGCATGGGTGAATGAGCATGTCACAGTTCCTGCCAGGTCTAGTAAATGACATGAAGTGACTGCTGTGTGGCCAGATGGTAGGGTATCTTCCTGGTCTCCATGAGACCCTGGGAAAGAAAGGGGTCGAGAGGAAAAAAAAAATCTAAGTATCTAGTGCTGCTAGGACCATAGTACACAGTGTTAAAGAATCGTATCAGCTGAGAAGTTTGGGAGACTTCTCTCTCCTCATAAAGGAGCAGTCTCAGTCCAGTAAAGGAGAGTTAGGGAAAGTAAGGTAAATTTGGCTGATTTGTCTGTCTTTAAGTAGACTCAAAAATTAAGAAGTAACTAGGTTGTTTTATAAGTAAGCATGTCTGCCAAAATAAAGTCAGAAACTTTGGATCACCAGTCATGAGAGAGGAAAAGATTTGGCATCTCTCTTTTTTTTTTTTAATTTTTCTATGGTTTATTTAACTTTATTTTATGTGCATTGGTGTAAGGGTGACAGATCGCTGGAACTGGATTTTCAGACAGTTGTGAACTGCCATTTGGGTGCTGGGAATTGAACCCGGGACCTCGGGAAGAGCAGTCAGTGCTCTTAACCGCTGAGCCAGCCCCTTGGCATCTCTTTTACAAGCAGGCAGCAGCCAGGCAGGAGGATTCTCTGTTGCACTAGCATGTCAGCAAGCTGTTCTAGTTAAGTGAGATGTGTCTGATAAGAAGCCATGTGACAAAAGTAGCTGAGAAATATCTAAATATTACATTGTTGCGAACGTATATGTACACACAATGCCAGGTGTCAGTGGGGTTATCTCTGTGTGGATGAGTGATGGATGATTTTATACCATGTCTGGATTTTCCTTTTTCTGTATTTTCTAAGGCTTTAAAAATGGTAGTCATATTTTAATCAGTATTTTTTAAAGTTACTAATTACAACTGAGACTCTGATCTATGCTTTGAAAGGACATTTCAGAAATAAATTATATCTAAAAGTACTATTCTTTTAAGTCTCCTATTATGCCATCTCTGATCTCCTTATGTTGTCTACAGAACAGCACATCTCATTACAATGCTGGAACATGGGGCATTGTACAGGGACAACTGCGGCCTCTGTTAGCTCCAAGAGTCTACACACTTCCCATGGTTCGCTCCATAGGGAAAACCATGGTTCAAGGCAAAAATTATGGGCCTCAGATTACTGTGAAGAGAATATCAACCAGGTAGGTCATGTGTGTTTTACTAACTCGCTAGAATTGTTTAGAATATTACTGCTAACTCACCTCTGTGTGCCTTAGCTTCTTCACTTATAAAGGCTAGTGACAGTGCTCACTCTAGTCCCCATGTCTGTTCACTGATGGAAAGATGAAGGGTTGTGTTATATTGCTCTTTTGCTGGTTTTTCTTTTTAGAGGACGGAAGTGTAAGCCGATCTTTGTTCAGATAGCGAGACAAGTGGTAAAGCTAAATGCATCGGATCTCCGTCTACCCTCCCGAGCGTGGAAGGTTAAACTGGTTGGAGAAGGGGCTGATGATGCTGGAGGAGTGTTTGATGACACCATCACAGAGATGTGCCAGGTACATGCAGGCGGTGTCCCTATTGAGCCCCCGTAGTGGTGTTTTGATGATGGCCAGTGCTTGTCAGTATAGCATGGGTGCATCTGTGTGTTGTGAGAGGAGCAGCGGCGGGCTGCGTCCCACCACCCAGCTAGCTTTACACCCAAAATAATTACACAGAAACTGTATTCTTTTAAACACTGCCTGGCCCACGAGTTCCAGCCTCTTATTGGCTAGCTCTTACGTATTGATCTAACCCATTTCTAATATTTTGTGTAGCACCACGAGCTGGCTTACCAGGAAAGATCTTAACCTATGTCTGTCTGGAGTGGGAGAATCATGGCGACTCACTGACTCGGCTTCTTTCTCCCAGCATTCTGTTCTGTTTACTCCGCCTACCTAATTTTCTGTCCTATCAGGCCAAGCAGTTTTCTTTATTAATTAACCAATGAAAGCAACAGATAAGATACAAGACCAACCTCCATCATCTGTGAGCCTTTCGGTTACGTTGCTAGTGCTGTGTAGTGAATTGCAGTGAGTTTGGGAAGTGTTTTGTGGAGATACCTTACACATCAAGATCACTGACTCCCCATCCATAAGAAACAGCAGTGACACATGAATATATTCATGTCGGAGACAGATTCAGGCCACTGTGTGCTCTGATTTATTTTGATGCTTCTAGAACAAAGTGAACCCACCAGGCTCCAGAAGAATAGAAAATGAGTGTTAAAGAGTTTAAACTGGGACTGGGGAGAGATTGATTACAATGATTACAAACACTGAGTGTTCCTCCACAGGACCCAGGTTAGGTTCTCAGCACCAGTGGGTTCAGCTTCCTCATCTGGTTCATGCGGATACTGCTTGTATGCAATGCACAGACAAAACACCCATACAAGTAAATACAGTTTTTGAAGTTAAAACAATTTTCAAAAATTAATTTGGACCAGTTCTAATTTTATAAGCCAGTACTGACAGACTCTTTGAGATTAGTTTTGTTCCTTCTACTTTGCCTGATAAGCTGTGGCTTGAGTGATACTTGGCTGTCAGTTTAAAATTTCACCACAGCCTGCTCAGAGCTGCACAGCTGCTCACGGGTGGCCTCTTCCACACTGGTTCCTCATTCTTCAGATGATTTCTCACATAAGGACTTCATAATTTCTCTTTTTTAAGTTGGAACCCCAAAAATAGCTAGGCTGTAGAGATTGCTGAAGCATAACATTATAAATTCCTCAGTGAAGCATGAATATTCTCCACCCCACTGGTCCCCCTGGACCAGGTTTTCTTCATCCGCATGTTCCCAATATCACTTATGAAATAACCACTCTGAGGCTTAATATTAATTACATACTCTTTGGCTTGTTAGCTCAGGCTTCTTAATAACTAACTCTTATATGTTAAATTAACCCATTTTTATAACTAGGTGGAAAAATTAAACTGAATGCAGGAAGAAAGAAGGCGGAGTCAGGGACACGCCATGTAGCCCAAGTAGCAAAAGGTTACCTAATTATAATCTGCCTTGTCATAGGCCAAAACAGCTTCTTTATTAAGCAATGGTCATAAAACATATTTAGAACATACCAAAGGGAATTCCACTCCACCTCAAAATATCTCCTTTCTAGTATTATTTTTAATGTAGTTGGTTTATGCATTGATTGTCATTTTATCTTGATGCATTTGATTGTCATTTCTCAACAAAACCCTTTTCCTGTAGGAACTTGAAACTGGTGTAGTTGACCTTCTCATACCCTCTCCTAATGCTACTGCAGAAGTCGGTTACAATAGAGACAGGTAAGGACAGGCATGTTTCTCAAATGTCTTAATAATGACTGTCACCTACTGAGCGTTCCCTTTGCACCAGGCACTGTTTCCAGTGCTTCACATGCGTTTCCCACTGAATCCTTATTATAACCCTGAAGCAGTTTACCTGTCACTAATGTCCTTGTATTTGTCACTTTACATTGTTTCAGCTTGCTCTCAAGACTTAGAAGTTGTAAGTGAAATGACTACAGAATGACGGGCATTCTGGGGCAGGAGGCTGCTAGGCCGTTTACTGGCTCTTTGACATTCCTCCTAAGTATAGTTGGGTTTGGTGGGGCATGCCCATAACCCCAGCACCTGGGAAGGGGGTTAAGAGGATCGTATCTTTGATGTTAGTTAGCCTGGGCTTTGTATCAAGACTTTATCTTAAATAATAGAAATAGGAACTTCGGAGATGACTTATTGAGCAAGAGCACTTGAAAACAAGAGGACCCGAGTTCAAATCCCCATCTCATTAAACCTTGGTATGGCTGCTTGTGCCTGGAACTCCAGTACTGGAAGCTAGAGACAGGCCAATTTTGAGAGCTCACTGCCTGGTCAACCTAGGCAAAAGCAGGTGAGCTTCACATTTAATGAGAGATCCAGTCTCAAAAAATAAGGTAGAAGGCAGGCATGGTGACACACCCCTTTAATCCTAGCACTCGGGCCAGAGGCGGCTGATCTCTATGAGTCTGAAGCCAGGCTTGTTTACATAGTGAGTTTCAGGTCAGCCAGACTCTGTCTCAAAAATTCAGGTGAAGAGCTCTAGAGGAAGACACTCCACATCCTCCTCTGACCTTCACAGCCTCATAGAGCTACCACGTGCACAAGCACACACTCTCTGTCTCACACACACACACACACACACACACACACACACACACACACGCTCTCATTGTCACACGCATGTACATGCTCTCAGTCTCTTTCTTACACATACACATATAAACACACACACGGGGGGACGGGGAGACTGAGACTGTATCTTGGTGAACATCAGATGTGGTTAGAATAACTAAAGAACTGAAGTTGAGCCTGGTATGACAGTACATGCTTACAATTCCAGCACATGAGACCAAAAGAGAGGCAGTGGGGATGTTTAGACCTCAATGAAATAGCTACATATAGTAATGACTGCGGGATTCGTCATCAGGTCCTGATCCTATGCTCCAGCTGAAGGGAACTCATTTCTAACAGGAGGAATCTTTTGCTGAAAGATTTGCTTTCCTTTTGCAGGTTCCTTTTTAACCCCTCTGCCTGCCTTGATGAACACTTAATGCAGTTTAAATTCTTGGGGATTTTAATGGGGGTTGCCATTCGTACAAAAAAGCCTCTGGACCTTCACCTGGCCCCTCTGGTGTGGAAGCAGCTGTGCTGTGTCCCACTCACCCTGGAGGACCTGGAGGAGGTGGATCTGCTCTACGTGCAGACCCTTAACAGCATCCTTCACATTGAAGACAGCGGCATTACTGAGGAGAGTTTCCATGAGGTACCCCCGGAACATGTGGCCTCCTGTGTGTAGAGTCAGATGCTGTTGACCTGACCCTGACATGTCTGGGTCAAGCTGCCCTTAGTGGCTCAGCCTTAGTGGTTTAGGTAGCTACTAATGTGTAGAGCTGGCGTTCGTCCCTAGCTCCTGTTCCTTCTACCTTAACACTTCTCTGCTCATCAGAGTGGACAACCAGGGGTGCCAACTGGAAAGGGGCCCATGTTCTTAGGTGGCTAGAACACAGTAAAGAGGCACCTCTTTTTACCGGTAGCAGATGGGTCAGCATGGTCTTGAGCAGTCATACCTGCGAGTCTGCCTTGTCTCTGTTACTGTTTTGTGTGAGATAGGCCTTTTGTTGTCCTCTCTACCTTGCAATAAAATTTCTTTTTTTTTTCTTTTCTTAGATGATTCCTCTTGACTCTTTTGTTGGCCAGAGTGCTGATGGCAAAATGGTTCCCATAATCCCTGGTGGAAATAGTATCCCACTCACATTTTCCAATAGGAAGGAGTATGTGGAAAGAGCCATTGAGTACCGACTGCATGAGATGGACCGTCAGGTGAGATAAACATCATGGTGCCAGAGGTAGCCTGGGTGCTCTAATTCATCCAGACAAGAGCTCCCTGATTACTGCCAGATACCATTTATGTATAGATTCACTTCTGTCTATATTTAAACCTTATCCAGAGACACTGCCCATGTCCTTAAATCAGCTCCAAACTGATGATTGGTAGTGTGAGATGAAGCTCTCACCTAGATCAAGGCCCCTCCTTACCACTCCTCACACGTCTGATCCGTCCCTCTTACTACTTCCCCATTCAGTCCCCTCTCCAGCTAGGTCAGTCAGCCCTAAATATGAGGCTTACAGCCTCACAAGAGCCTCTTTTCTCCTGATACAGAACTTCGTCCTCAGCTAGGAGTGCACCTCCTTCACAGACCTACTTCTCCTCACTGGGAGAGACTTCTTTCCTTACTTTGAAACGTGTACTGGTCCTGCCTAGTGCTGAACCCCACTGCATGCAGTTTTATCCCTGAGTACTTGGGAAATAAGGGCTATTGTCAGTACTTGACAGAAGCACAGAATCTGAGAAGATAAGAATGTGCCCACCACAGATCCAGGACCCCCGTCTTCACCGCATGCTGGGTCAGCTGACTGCTGTGCTGCCCCCTCTCGACCTTGTTTCTCTCAGTGGACTGGCTGCTTTCACTTCTGCCCCACCTTTCTTGTACCATTGAATGTTCCTCCTATGAAGTCCCCCAGTCTCCTGCTTGCCCTCCAAGCAGCCAGCCCCACACCTCAGTGTCCTACCATTTGCAGACAGTTCTTGTTGTCTCTTCACTGGCCTTGGTGGGTTAATGCTGACACTACACAGCACGGATAATACCCTTAGTACTTTGGGGGTACTATTGGCAGTCCATCAGCCTAGGCACAGCACCCCATGTATCCCCCCTCCCCCGCCCGGGCCTTTCCCAGGGTGCAGCTTCTGTTCTGAGGTGTAGTTTTCCTTTTCTTTATCGGAGATGGTTTTAAGTTGGCCTAGAGAGAGGTATTTAAGGTAAGGTTGCCCTCCTGTACCATAGGGGCTTCTGAGCCAAGGACTGGAACTTCCTCCTTCATTCTCAAGCTGCCCTGTGCTGTGAAAACAGAAACAGGGTGATCATGAGTGGTGGTGCCACCACCCAGATCATCTTGTCATTACTCATGGTGAACAATATTTACCTCCTTTTTCATGTAAGAAAATTTAGAATGATAGTAAGCGGTGGGTCCCAGGCTTAGAATGCAAAGTCCTGACAAAATTCTTTGCCTGTATTGACATTCTATGGTATATTCTTCGTACTTTTCAAAAAGTGTTTTGCAGTTTTTATGAGAATAACCATCTATACCATACCTGTCCTCAAGAGCCACTTGTGGGGGGGCTGGAGAGATGGCTCAGTGGTTAAGAGCATTGCCTGCTCTTCCAAAGGTCCTGAGTTCAATTCCCGGCAACCACATGGTGGCTCACAACCATCTGTAATGAGGTCTGGTGCCCTCTTCTGGCCTGCAGGCAGACACACAGACAGAATATTGTACACATAATAAATAAATATTTTTAAAAAAAAAAAGAGCCGCTTGTGTAGATGAAGAGATGGACCACCCACACAGCACACAGCTGCATGTGACTACAGTGGGTGGCTACTGAAGAGGCCACTACAATTTTGTGGGGAGGGAAGGCAGACTATGTTAAGTTTGAATTAACTAGAAGAGTATAAAAGTTCCAGAGCAGGGCGTAACTCAGACATGGGTAGCCCTGGCCATACACCTCAGGCCCGGAACGGACAGCTTGTGATCAAGATGCATGTCTGTCTGCATGCACAAGTGTGTGTTAAAATGAACAATCTTTCCTGGGGACAGGTGGCTGCAGTTCGAGAAGGAATGTCGTGGATTGTCCCTGTGCCATTGCTGTCCCTCCTCACGGCCAAGCAGCTGGAGCAGATGGTGTGTGGGATGCCTGAGATCTGTGTGGAGGTCCTGAAGAAGGTTGTGCGCTACCGTGAGGTAGATGAGCAGCACCAGCTGGTACAGTGGCTCTGGCGCACCCTGGAGGAGTTTTCCAATGAGGAGCGGGTACTCTTCATGCGCTTTGTGTCTGGGCGCTCCCGACTGCCAGCCAACACCGCCGACATTTCTCAGAGATTTCAAATCATGAAGGTCGATCGGGTAAGTGTGCAGTTTTCCTTCCTTGATTAAAATTTGCCCCTTTTCCCCCTTCTGTTGCTTGTCTGCTTGGGAAACCAAGCCTGAACCCCCCAGAAGGCCTGCTCGTTCAGGCTTTAGCTCTTAGCACATCCAAATCTAAAAATATCAGGTATAAAACTTGAACTTGAGCTAGCCTTGGTGAGAAAAAGGCCTACGTGAATGTGGAAAGCATACTGTCTACCAGCACCCTCCCCTGTCCTCAGCTGAGTGGGCCAGGGATCCTCATGCTTCTGCCTCTTAGGCCCTTTGTCTTTTTTTCTATGTATAACTTGTGTGCCAGGGTCCAGTCTTTTGAACCTGGAGATGTGGGCAGCAATGCTAACCCACTGTGCCACCTAAGAGGCCCTAGCTGGAGATCCCTGCCAGGTTGCATTTTGAAGGTGGTTTAGGAATAAACAAGCTCAGAATCTGAAGCAGACATTGGGGACGAGAGCCGTATCTCTAAGTATGCTCCCAGCTATGCCTCTTTCCTTGTAGACCTTTTAAGGACCCTGGGCGGACTCCAGGGCCAATGCTGCTAGCCTTCTCCACACTCAAGCCTCTGCCCCCACCCCTGTGTTCTGTCTCTCTCCAGCACATCATGCTCTCTTTGCTTTGGAGCCCTTCCATAGTGAATATTCCTTCATGCCCTTCCATCGGTACCTGGCAAGCACTGCCTTTTAAGGACAGTGCCACTGTTACCTCTTCTAGGAAGTCCTCTGGGATCCTTTCCTGTACTTTCTGCCCGACCTCCTCTTGGCCTCCTCACCCTGGCACAGCAGTAGGGTATCTGTCCTCTTCTTTCCTCACCACACCCTACCCTTCCCTGTCTGTGGCAGTTGTCTGCAGGCGCCTGGTGTTGGATGAGGAAATGGTAAGGGAGACGCGATGCTTTCCCAGCACCTTGCTCAGTTTCAGTGTTTGTCCTGTTCTGTTGCTGCCTGCTCCGGAGGTTGAACCATGCAGTGGTTCTCAGCCTTCCTAATGCTGCTCTCCTTAGTGCAGTTTCTCATACTGTGCTGACCTCCAACTATAAAATCATTTTGTTGCTACTTCATATCTATAATTTTGCTCTTGTTATGAATCATAATGTAATAAATATTTGATATGTGACCCTGTGGAACCCACAGGCTGAGAACCACTGCTGTAGCCAGTGCTCTGCCTCCTGCAGCCACCAGCTGGCTCTGCTCCAGGCCAGGGCCTAGGCTCACTGGGACTGCTGTGCTGCAGAAGGCTATGAAAAGAGCCTTTCCATACATTTTCTGCATGACTAGCCAGAACCTATAAGCTGTCAATCTGTTTTGTTGTTGCACAGTGAGGTGGGAAGGAGGTAATCACCCCCTTCTATTTGATTCTGGAAATGATCCTTGCCTTGAATGTGTCCCAGGCTGCCTAGCTACCCCAGGAGTTAATCTACCACTAATTCCCTGCCTCAGTAAACTGACCACTGGGGGTGTTTCCTTTGTGGCTTTTAGATCACTTCTCCCATGTTCATGTTTAGGTAATCAAAGCCATCTGGTGGCCTTTCCCTTCGTCACTGTGCTCAGCTTTTCTGCCCATATCCCTGTCATCAGTGGCTCTCACACTGAGGCTGCTGAGCTTCTGTATCCTGCACTGAAGAGCAGCCAACCTGGGCAAGCTCTGAGCAAGAACATTGATTTCAAACAAAGCCAAGCAAGGAAGAGAAGAATAGTCGGAGGAGGGGATAAGTAGCCAGAGGGGCGTGCTGCCCTGGCACCCACAGCCCAGCACTGCCAGGAGAGAAACATTTTCTGTTAAAAACTGCTTAACAGAGCTGGAGAGGTGTCTCAGAGGTTAAGAGCACTGACTGCTCTTCCAGAGGTCCTGCGTTCAGTTCCCTATAGCCATTGGTGACTCACAACAATCTGTAATGAGATCTGATGCCCTCTTCTGGTATGCTTGCATGCATGTGGACAGAGCACTATATACATAATAATAAATCTTAAAAATAAACAATTACTATGTAACTAGCTGTGTTGCACACTATAATCCCAGTTCTAAAGGAGGAGCTTAAATTGGGGCCAGCCTGAGCTACATAGCAGACCTAGTCTAGAAAATATTAAACAATATTAGATCATTACTATCCTTGCAAATAGTGTGGAAAATGGTTGTTAGCTGGGAGGGCCGAGAAGATACATAACACGCTTTCTAGCAGACACCATTTCCAGTTGAACCTTTAAATTCCTCTCCAAAAGATAGGCATGGTGACATGCCCTTTAATCCCCACATTTGGGAGGCAGAGACAGGCAGATCTTTGTGAGTTCAAGGCCAGCCTGGTCTACATATTGAATTCCAGGCCAGCAGGGTTATATAGTGAGACGCTGTGTGGGTGTTCTAAGGCTCTTTTAAAATTAAAAACAAAACAACAAAAAACCAGCTTTCCAAGCCAGGCCTTTAACCCCAGCACTTAGGAGGCAGAGGCAGGTAGGCCGATCTCTGAGTTTGAAGCTGGCCTGCTCTATAGAACAAGTTCCAGAATATCCAAGGCTACACAGAGAAACCCTGTCTCAAAACAAAACAATAGAAACAGCCTTCCAAGTACATTCATGGTAATGAACATTTTTAGTGTGGGTGTCGCTGTGGGCTAAGTGCAGTCTCTGAGTTTGACTGCTTTTCCTCACTGGCTGTGACCAGCAGTGGGCTGCGTTAGACCACAGTACAGTGTTGCAGCAGAGAAGGGATGAAGTGCTGTGGACAGCACCCTGGCTCCTTCCACTTCACCCTGTTTGTTGGGGGATCCCCACCATGACCTTAAGTCTGTGCCCCTTGGTAGGCAGGAGGGAACTCTCACCATACTCTCCTGTCTGACAGGTTCTGTGCTGTGTTCTCCCAAGCAGTCTTAATCAGGGCTATCACTTGATATCACAGAGCCATTGGAGGAAGTAACTTGCCTGAAAGTCTTAGGACAATGGATCCCATGTGCCTTTGCCGGGACCTAACTAATCTCTGCTTCCATGCAAATAGCCAGATGGTCACAGTCTAGGACTCTATCTTGAAGTAAGGGAGAAGCCCTTTCCTGTCTTGGTGGTAGCTCCACGCTCTCTGGTATTGCAGTGCACTGGGTAATGGCTCTCTGGGTCTGTCTCTCCACAGCCTTATGACAGTCTGCCTACCTCACAGACCTGCTTCTTCCAGCTGCGACTGCCCCCCTATTCCAGCCAGCTGGTCATGGCTGAGCGCCTGCGCTATGCCATCAACAACTGCCGTTCAATTGACATGGACAACTACATGCTCTCGAGAAACGTGGACAACGCAGAGGGCTCTGACACTGACTACTGACCGCTGAGGGTGCTGTTGCCTCTCCTCAGCAATGCTCACTTCCGAGTTGACGTTGATAGACTTTTATGGTAACTGCATAGATGTTTTAGGAACATAAACTGACATAAACAGTGGCCACATTTAGTTACTTCAAATGAAACAAAGAAATTAGATGTTTTTATTTTTCTGTGATTGTACAAAAACAAAAGCAGAAAGTGCTCAGTCAGGTTTCCCTCTGTTTTTCGGTCACTTTGGATAAGTTTGCATGGAGCCATTTTGGTGCATTTTCAGTTGGGAATGATACATTTTTGTAAGCCCACCCAGTGAACATGAAATTGTACATTGTGTATAATTGTTCATTAGAAAGGACAGTTTTACATGAATATTCATATATTTATTTTGTTTTAGTTTGATTCGCCTGTGCAGGGTTCCTTCTGCAGAGAAATAAAGCAGATTCAGGAGTCAGAGTGGGGACTGATGCTTTTTGGCCTCAAAAGCTGGGGTAGGTTTCATCTGAAAAGCGCACTACCGAGGATCACAGTGGTGGGAGAAGCCGGGGCTTGAAAGCCGCCTTCCCTTTGTTCTGCTGGCATCCTGGGTCTCTCGTTTTGTTCCCTCACCCAAGAGCAGAGATTTTTTTGGCACCACCATTCCTCCTGCAAAGCCTCAGCACATCCGGGGTGAGACATCTCTGTGCCAATGCCATGTGGTAAAGAACTCGGAGACAGATGAGCAAGCGATAGCACCAAAGGACAGGGACAGCTGCGCACCCGGGGGACTCAGCAGGCATAAACAAGTAGCCGTGGATGAGTGGGTAACTGTGACTTCATACGAGGAGCGTGTGTGGATGGCGGCGAATTGTGGGGGAGGACTGAGAAAAATCCCATTGGTGCTTGAACCCAGCCCCAGGAGACTGTACTAGAGTGTCATCTGAGTGTGCGCTGGCTGAATCTCGGTGGCTGTGAGGCTTCTCTACTAAACCAGAAAGAGTTGGAGGTCTATGGGCAGCTTGTCTCTCTTACTCCCACCACGTCTGTGTCAAAAGCTGCTTCCCATGGACTAAAGGGAAAGGTCATTGCTGACAGCCTGCTCAAATAAGGTACCAGGCAGAGGAATGGGAAGGCAGACATTTATCAGTAGAAAGGTAAGTGTCTGTAGAAAACAGGAAAGAAAACGAGGTCCTGCCAGCCGTAAGTAGTGCATGAATCTGTGGGGAAATCCTTGGTAAAGCTGAGAATCCTGGCATCATTTTACTGAAGTTTTCATATGGGATTGGGCCTTAGAGAAAGATTAAAGTTTCTGGAGGACACCAGCTACTTGTGGATAAAGCAAGCCCTTACTTAATTCTGAACTTGAGGTAGGAAGGCACTACCTGGGCCTTTGGGCCAGGAAAGTGTCACTAAGAGAGTAGGGCTCGGCTAATGAGATTAAAGTCCCTTTGACTCCTGGCTTCAACCTAGTGACAAGCAGTGTTCTCCTCTTGCTGAGCTGAGGGTGTGCACTGCAGGCTTCAGTTCATTTTAATGAAGAAAAAAAAAGCCTTAGTCCTGTGGGCTTTGGCCTTTAACAGCAGATTTACTCTGCTTGGAGAGGGTAGGAGATGGTGCCCAAACCTAACTCTCAGACCCAGCCCTTGGAAGAGTCTACGTAGATGCAGATGCTGTCTCTTGGCTGGAAACCTACTTGCTTTGTTATTTTTTTTCTCTAGATTCTTGAAGGCTAGGGTTCCTGTCTGTGGAGCAGCAGTTAGGTCTAGGGACAGGGATTTGGTTTACCTTGGTTACATTCACCCCCTGTAGAAATTTGGATAGTTTAATTGCTGGTCTCATTAACAAATACTTGCATATTAAAGCCCTTTATCAATCTCAAGAAAGCATAGATTTTTTGTTGTTGTTTTTTTCGAGACAGGGTTTCCTCTGTGGGTTTGGAACCTGTCCTGGAACTAGCTCTTACCAGGCTGGTCTCGAACTCACAGAGATCCACCTGCCTCTGCCTCCCGAGTGCTGGGATTAAAGGTGTGCGCCACCATCGCCTGGCGAAAGCATAGATCTTTAAAGTCTAGCTTTTCCCAGATGTCCATGCAACGTGGGTTTGTTCCACTCCTCCTAGATTGTGACCTTTGCTAGATGAAGCAGTGTCTGGTTAGCTCAATATCTATCAAAAGGCCTGTGTTGGTCTCTGGGTCAGGTGGTCTCCCTTTACGTCCTCAGGGAAAGCATTGGGTCACGGTGCTGCTGTGGTAGAAGCCAGGAGGCTTAACTAGTGAGTAACTGGCATGTGCCCCCATAAAACAAGTCACTGACTTTTCAGGGACTCTGTGACCCACCACCACCTAAGCATTCCTGGCCCTAGTCTCTACTGACCCCAGGCTCTTGGGGCAGTTTCCAATCAAGAAGGTGGTCTGCTTTATGCAGGCTCTAACCCTTGTGCACTACTCACCTCAGCTTCCTAGTATGTGATCTTGGCCAAAAGGAGATTAAAAAGACAGGCATTCCAGGAGCTGGTTTAAAAAAGAAAAATGTGGTCTGATAAAACCTGTAAAGGCACAGATCGCTCCCAAGGCTATTTCCAGCCGTTCTGGTAGCCACATCTGCCCTGGCTCACCCACCTTCCCTGAAGGTGCCATGTGCTTCCTAAGATCTGCCTGCTAATGGGAAGATCATCATCATAGTTGGAACACTCACCTGGGTGACACTGGCTTTCCTGCTGTGGGATAATGCTCTTGTACACTGTTAAGATCTGTAACTCGGAATAGTTTAAGAAAATGCTGGTTGGCCGGTAGCTAGGCAGGAATGACCAGACTAAGAGAATTCTGGGAAGAGGAAAGGCAGAGATGCAGTCACCAGCCAGACGCAGAGGAAGCAAGATGAACATGACTTACTGAGAAAAGATGCCAAGCCACATGGCTAAACATAGTTAAGAATTACGGGTTAATTTAAGTTGTAAAAGTTAGTTAATAATAAGCCTGAGCTAATAGGCCACAGAGTATGTTATTAATATTAAGTCTCAGAGTGGTTATTTCATAAGTGGCTTCAGGAACAGGCGGGCAAAGAAAGCCTGGTCCGGGGACCAACAGAATAGAGTATACTTCTAACAACACTTTCCCACAGATTAAAAGGCCAGGGCTAGTGTGTGTGTCGTCCTGATTCTGGGCTAGGTGCTGCCACTGCTCAGAACCTGGCAGCAGCAGGAAAGCCCCTCAGCAGTCCACAGGGACTTGGAGGCTTTGCCTGCCACATCAGTTCACTTGGCAGACTCCTGGTTCCTGCTGGCATGAGGTGGCCTCCAGGGCCTCATTTAACCTCCCCATTATCTGTCCTTCATCTCCCTCCATCGGGTTCTCAACTCCTCTCCTCCCTACTCCAGCCATGCTGATCTCATTGCTGCTGCTAACACCTCAGTCATGTTCCTAGTCTGGCACCCTGCAGTTTCTTGGCCTGTAAACTTTCCATATGGCTTGCTGGGCTCCCCTGGCTCTTTTCATGGCTCACAACATCTCCTTGGGATATAATTGTCAACCCCTTCTGAGTGAACCTAATCCGAGTTATCCCCATCCTGCCTCACAAGCCACTTTCTGGACCAGTTTTCCTCTACTGGAATAGAGACTGGATCAGAACAGAACTTGTCTTTTTCATGCTGTTTCTCGTTTGGGAACAAATTAAGGAACCTGTGGGTCACAATCGGGAAACTTTCACAGAAAACTGAAAAACCTGGCTGCAGATAAATGACTGATCTTGATACAGCTGGCGGTGGAACCTGAGCTTGCCCACCTCCTGCCTGCCTCCATTTACCCTGCTTTGTCCGCCCCTATCTAGGCCCTGACCATAGGGACCGGACAAGTAAAGTGAGATTGTCCTCAAGTTCAGGCCCACGGCCAGAAATTTAGGAAATGAAAGTCTCGTTCTTTAGTTTTTCTGTTTTGTTTTTCCCATCACTAATAATGGTTCCATATCCAAGCACTTAACCAGGGCTACTACTTTTATCTTTAAATGTTGGCTTTTTAAAAAGTGATGCATTTTTCCCTTGTAAGAACCGTAGGAGAACTAATTGGTAACTATCAGTCATGCAGTGATAGGGGCGAGTTTTCTAGAATGGCTTGTGCATCCTGCTTCGGTGTGGGCATACGCGGCTAGGGAGGCACCAGGCTCGGGTTCTTTCTCCCGCCGTTCAGCGGCTGCTCGCCAGCCTAGTGTGCAGCTCAGCCGCTGGGTAGGGAGGGACCTATAAAAAGAAGCACCGAGTGCTTTACAAACGTCCGCTCATTTAATCGCGCGCGCGTCCTCCACAGGAACTCGGGTGAGGTAGGCACCGTCCCCCAGGTGCGGCCGGGAAAAGCGAGGCGGCGCACCCGTGAGCGCGCGGCGGCTGGTCGGGGATCATGGCCGCGCTGTGCTCCGCGCTCAGGGTCAGGCTCGGGCAGGCGGCGCGCAGGCGAAGCAGGCCAGCGGCGCTCACGTTGCGGCAGAAGTCCACGTGCAGAGTCTGCAGCGAGCGCCCGTGCGCGGCCACGGCCGCCAGAGTGCGGTTGGTAACGCGCGCGCAGTTCTCGAGGCGCAGCTTGCGCAGGCGCGGGCAGCTGAGCAACAGGCGAGTCAGACAGTCGTCGGTGACGTGGCCGCAGCCCGAAAGCGTGAGGGACGCCAGGTTGGGGCACCTGCGGGGAAAGCGCGGTGACATGGGGCCGAGGTGCAGCAGGACCCGGAGTCCTACCCTGGAGACGTAGGACTGCGGCCAGGGTCTGCTGGAGGCGGTATCTTGAGTCTCTGGGGCTGGAAGCCGTGCGCGGTGGGGACTCTGGGGGCTGAGGAGTCTCCGGGAGTAATGGCTAACGACTAAAAAGCCACAGTGTTGTGTCTAGCCTTCAGCTCGGTTGCCTGGAACCTCAGGCAGCTGGAGCCAGGCCCTGAAGTTGAGACACTCCCGAGGACTTATTTGTGTGGCCGACAATCACTGAACCAAAGTTTGCTTCTGGGTGGTAGGTGTGGGGGGGCAGTGTGTACCCTGCGCTTGTGAGGACTGAGGTCTGAGTGAGCAGAGCCCCACTGCAGGCAGACCATACCCACTTTCCTGGAGACCAGGAGGGTCATCCTGCTTCCTCCCTGGCAGAGCCTCCCTCCAGTGGACCCTGCTGTCAAGGAGCGGAAGAATCTGGACCGGAGGACCAGGTTCCTTCCCACACCATCCTCCCATAGCACCTGTCAGCTCACCCCCTCATGCCTGGGAAGATAAAAGTAACTTCAAACACCCTGGGCGTGGCACCCTCAAAGTCCATTCGCCTTCAGCACTAATCACCCCTGCATGCTACCCCAGTTTTGGAGATGGAGAGAGTGGCTCGGGTGACTTGACAGGTAGATACTTTGGGCCAGATACTGTTGTTAAGGTGCATTTAATACCTCTGCAAATTGCCTGATTGAGAATAACTAAGGCAGGAGATGACTTTCAGCCCATCTGACTTCACCCTTCTCCGGTGGACTGGGTATTGCTTTGCCACTTCACCCTCTTACCTGTGACATAAGAGAATTCTCTCATTTTGCAGAAAAAAAAAGGTTTGCGGTGAGATTAAAGTTTATGCACTTGGTCTGGGGTCAGTTGCACGGTATCAGAAGGGGAAACCCAGCTCCCTTTGCACCTTCTCTGACACCGGGGACCAGTGCTCGGCAGATCCTGTGAAGTCAAATTTTGCTGGTTTGGAGGATTAAACTGGTTACCTTCCAGCGAGAGTGAACCAAGTTGGGGTTGTGATACTACTTCCCTTTTCGGCCATCACCCTGCAGTCTGGTTTTTTGTGAAACCTATCAAATTGGCCTGGCCTAGTCTAGTCAGAGCTAAGCCCAAACCCAACTTGAGGAAAAGAACACAGGAGAGGCAGGCCACTGCAATTATTTCCTGTGCCTGTGCTGAGGCCAGCCAACAGTGGCTATTAACCTTGTATGGCAGCAGCTGGCTAGCAGGGAGTGCTTTCCCTTCAACTGCTGGCAAAGCCATGTTGGCCAGAGCTGCCTACACAGGAAAGTGTGACCAACCCATTTGGTGGCCCTGCCTGTGCAAGGGATGGGGTCAGGGGTGTCAAAAGATCAATTAGGGAATGTTTGCAAGGCATGAGTTGCTTCATCTCAAATTCAAATTTAACCGGGTGATATATATTTGCTAAAAATCTGGTGGCTCCATAGTGGGTACTATGTCTTGGAGCATCGCTTTTGCCCCTCTGACAACTGAAACACTTTCCCTGGGTACTGTGCAAGACGTGTGTTCCTCAGACACTCACCGCTACTCTGCAACAGGCTTTAGCCCAGCTCACCTGAGCACTTGGCTCTCCTTATCAGCAATTCTCAGGCCGTGGGGGGCTGCTTGGGCCAAATGAGAGGCCTGGCTCCACAGATGCCTCTAGAGTCTTTTCCCAGGGCTTGACCTTAAAATTCCAGGCTCAGCTGGACCCAACCAACCCTTCATGGCTGCCAGTGAGACAGCTGCTCCAAGGACAGGCCAGCTGAACCTCAGCTCCTCTGCCTTAGCAGCAGCTTCAGGAGCTGAGACTGAGAGGGAGCTGATTTTACCCAGCTCTTGGGCACTGGTTGTCTGCCTTAGACTGAGTCAGAGCCACACTGCTCTTGGAATGTGTGCTTCCCTGTCCCCCTGAAGCCAAGGCCAGCAAGGCCACACTGCAAGGGGCGAGGTGGCCTACCTGTCGCACACCTGCAGGAGGAACTCGTTAACCAGGCTGTCATGCTGGCTGCAGATGCTCCTCTGGAAGGCACTCTTGAGCCAGTCCTCAATGCTGCACACCTGCACGCGGCTGGAGTGCCAACAGATGGACAGGCTGCGCAGTGCAGGGCCCAGCCGGAAGTTGTCCTTCTTGAGCTCTGCGAGGGAATGGAAGTGCAGCAGGGGCCAGAGGGTGGGGTCCTCAAACACATCTCGGAGCTGGGAGCAGGTCCTGGAGAGGTTCTTTCTGCTGTCCTTGTCCAGGAAGGAGAAGAGGCACAGCAGGCACTCCCGATTGAGCTGGGTTATGTGCATGGTGAGCGGCTGCTTCACGTGAGTGTGCCCGCCCGGCAAGGGTCTGACCTGCCTCCTGCTTCCTCTGAGATCAGGACTGGTGGACATATATGGTTGAGGAATGGTGTTTATTTTTGGCCAACAACTGGTGCTGAGGCTCGGGGTGGGGAGGGCGGGTGTCAGGATCCAGACTTACGCACAGCCATCTGTGGTCCGGCTTATGTTCAGAGGGCCTGAAAGTCCTGGCAGAAGAGCAGCTCACTGAAGTTTAAGTTTCCTTAAAAGGTTTTTTTCCCCTCTGAGCTGACAGTCCTGTTGAGCACAGGGCTCTTGGCTTTTCAAGGTGTTTTCATTGGAGGTGATTGGTCACAACAGCCCTTCCAGGCTTTCTTTCAGTCTTTCTCTGGCAAGATGGTTAACTGTCAGACCTCAGAGTGTGTCTGTGTGGCTCCTCTGTTTGCTCTTGCTCTGAAGAGGCCAGTAGAATCCACTGAGCTAAGGGAGGCGACACATTCTGAGCTGTGAGTGGAAGCCCAGAGTCATATTTCTTTTCTGTTACTTAAGCTCAGGAGATCGATGGCTTCCAGGCAAGGCGGGGCTATCTTCTGATCCCAGTGCCCTTTCTGCGCAACGGCTTTTCTTGGCCCAAAGGCCTCTATTTTTACCCTAACCTGTTTTCTAGAAGATTGAGCTGGAATGTTCTCTATATGGGCCTGCAAATGTGTGCCTACATCTGCATGGTTTCATTATCTGTCCCAGAAGGTATTTCCCAAAATGTGAGGATGGACAGAGGCAACTTTTTCAGTTTCTATTTTTGAATACTTAATTGTAAATGACTTGCAGTAAACTGCAAGTTTGGTGGGTTTAGACGCAAGCACGCCCAGCGGCCCTGCCTCGGAGGAGCGTGTAGTGTGGCTGCACAGCTGAGGACAGGCGCTGCTGTGCTCAGAGCTGGAACTAGCCAAGTTGCTCTTAACACCACGAGAAACAAGACAGCAGCGGCTTTCCCTAAAAAGACTGTACAGAACCCTGTATGGCCACCCACCTTTCCTCCTGCCCATGTAGGCTACAGGACGACCCCTGCTGCCTGCTGCTGCCACCGCTTAGCTCCACTGGAAACAACCCAGGAGTAACACAGGAAAGAGGAGGTTTCCACCTAACAGCCCAGATGCTGAGGCGGGACCAGGATGGGATTTCGGTGAGAACAGCGATCTCCTCCAGGCATCATAAGAACTACTAGTTTTAATGCACATGATCTTGGCAAGCCACCATTCACCTGTGGATACTGCCCAGCGGTGAGTCAGACACGTGGACTCATGCTCTGGCTCTGGAAACAGTTCTTACCTGAGCCTTCCCAGAGCTTGATCAAGAGGGGACTTCAAGCAGTAGGAGGGACATGAGAGAGCTCAAGGGACCAGGAGGTAACAACAGGTGACCGGTTATGTATATTAAACCAAAGAAAGGGAAGTTTGGCTTTAAGGGATAACATTGAGTAGGTTCCACAGGTGAGACACACGACACTCAACCAGGGCCAGCACATGTGACTGGTTTAATTGATCATCTGTCGTCACTACACACTGAGTAGAATACAGTGGATAAGCATAGGTTTCTCCACCATGGAGAGAGACTTGTGTTGCCACAAACTGTTTCTATCCCCACCTGAGTGGGAGGACTTGGAGTTTCCTGTTCCCAGGGGCTGATGGGACAGGGTATGTGTGAGGTCCTGCCTCAGCATAAACTCTGAGCAGAAAGCTGCATGCAGGCTGGAATGCATGGTACAGGGAAAGCCGTAAACAGCACAGAACGATGAGCTTGTCTAACAGGTGTGATAAGGCTACACAGACTTAAAATACAGGCACATTTACATCATGGATGCTCAGATGCACAATGCAAATGGGTGCAGTTCATGGCGCCACTCAGACATTGTTACTTAAGTAAAATCAAGCAATAAAAAAAAAAAAACTACAAAAATTCCCAGAGATGATGCATTCCCCTTGTATGCCAACAAAACAGTCCAATCTGCCACTGCGTTCCACCTGGGATGACAGCAGCTGCTCCGCCTGAGTCTTGGCCCATTGAGAGGCCAAGACACAAATGCCATTGTTCAGAGTCTAGAGTCTCCCTTCTAGGGAGAAGGGTCTGGATCTGCACGAGCTTGTTCAAGGTCAGATGAGACTCAGTCAGGCTTAGCTGTATCACCTGCATCTGTGGGTCAAACCAGCAGGACAGAGATAACTGCACGTGCCTCTACCTCATGGAACTCAGCACAGCTCCATGGCTTCTCACGGAAACACAATGCCACTTTTTTGTCAGTGTTGTGCAAGAGAACCCATGCCCTGTAGAAAAGGCACTGGGACCATGACTGCTGTGACTGAGGAATGTGGCCATTGTCCTGATGGGTTCACGTTAGGTCTGTATTGAAGTGCTGATCCAGTATGTCATTTCTGCTCGGAGGGAATGCAGGATTTATCCGGCTGACAGTAAAGCAGAACTGGGCTGTGTGTGCTCCATCAGCTTCACAGTAGCCAAGGAAAGCTACCAAACTCTTCTCTAAATAGAAAAATAAGATTGCTAAAAAGTCTGCATGAAGTACATTTTGTCCCTTTCGGAGAGGACCATGGAACAAGCTGTGTTGGAGCTCTATACTCTTGACTTGCAGGCTGCATTACCTCCATCCCCAAATCCAATCACTGGCCTCCAGCACTTGCCATTAGCTGCCTTCTTTAAATGGGCCAAATTTCAATTTGGGTTGAATCCAAATAGTGCTTCTACCTATTTTTGTGAACAGTAATTTTTTTTTAAGCTACTGAATTCAAGAATAGAAGCTATTTCTTGTTCAGAGACAAAAAAACCCTTTCACCTGGCTCTGCCCTCAGGCTAATGCTGACTCCCTTGTGTCTGGAAGGTGCCACAGCAGCACCTGACGGCAGGTGACTATCCACTCTGGACGGCAACCTCACCTCTGCTGGGCAAACAGAACCGCTTCATGGAATTGTACCTCTACCACGAAGCCGAGTCAGTGTTCCTGGCCAGTCTGCTCAAAGAAAATACTAATAGGACAGAAACAAGAAATCAAGTGATTCTGGGACTTCATCATGGATGCAAAGAACGGACAGGTTTATTTAACGCTGAGAAACAGCAGCCCAGAGACACAGGCAGTAGGTACCGCCTACAGTCAGAAGGAATTCCTGAGCAGTCACCGTGAGACCGTGGCCACAGGTCCTGCGCACACGATCCTGACTGCTATGAAAGGCAGCAAGTGGGGTGGCTCCCAGAATGTGAGGACAGAGCACATGTGCCTTGGTGAGAACTGAAAACGTTAATATAAAAAGTCAAACAGAACTAAGTCCTGGAAACTACATAGAAAACTTGAGTTATTACAACTAAAGCAGCCAATCAAGATGCCTGCTGAGGTTTTCTGGTAGAACAACAACAAAAATTAGTTGGTGCCCATATTGAGTAAGTCACTACCACTGACCAAACTAAACCCCAAACTGGAAACTGAGAAAGTGCATAACGAAATTAACTCTTGGATCAAGTATTTATGGAAAATTGGAAATGTTTGTCCGGTACAATTGAACTGTGGTCAGAGGAAGTATTAAAGTTTGTCTGATCCAGCTCTGGCCTGACGCTCCACGTAGAAGAGAATGTAGGCCTTCGCCTTCCCAACGGTCTCCTCGTCAGCCATGGTCACAGTACTGTCATTGAAATGGAACCAGCGGCCTTCATGAGTTGCATAGGCTGTGTAATGTCCAGAACCAACCCTGTAAAGAAAAGGCAACAGATAAAGGAAACTACACAGTGAGACCCAGTCTCAATAATAAGAAATTACAGAAATCACTAATAGCTCTTTACAACCGTGCAGTATCAGAGGTTAATAAGGGCAGTAATCAAGGAATGAATCCTGGAGACCTCTGGTTTGACATGGTCAGGTGAGTTCTTGTGTTTACCTCCATCTAAGCCCACAGACAAAGAATATACTGACGCTGAGAACCAAAGAGCACATCAAAACTGACCAAAAATGAGTTTCTAGACTGCACAGCAGAAGGCACTGCGGCAGTGTGGAAACGAGAGCTGCAGACAGCCTCGTAAGTGTGCATGGAAGGCTCTGGAAAACATGCAGACCTGATGAAAACCGGGAAGTCAGTGTGCTGTGACATCTCCCCTATGACACGGTCACAAAGGGCTCTGCCAGGTGAGAAGAGCACCTGAGGACTGACAGCTGCCACAGAGACCCCTGGCAGAGTCTGGTTTCCCCACATACGGAGAAAGACACAGCTCTAGAGATGAGAACAAAAAGGGAAGCATGAGACACACCCCGGGATCCCTGCACAAGGTCAGAGAACACAAAACCCAAGGCTAACAGTGTCAGGAAGACACTGCAACCATAAAACAAGGACAGGACAAAAGTACAACTGGCAAATACAAAACATGTGACTGCAGACTGGCAGTGCAGGCCGGGGTAGAGGATCACAGAGGGATTCCAGGAACAAAAATACTTCCATTAGTAAAGACACTACAAGTGTCCCTGTTACCTACTAATTCAGAATCCACCTGATTTTCTTATATCTAAGAGAGGCCTACCAACTTAGACGCAACAGGATGCTTATAGAATGCGGTGGGACTCAGGCTCCCCAGTCCCCACTGACAGATCAGTAGGGGAGTGTCCACACATAGAGGGAAAGGGTTTGTGATATGGGTGATGGCTTGCCCAAATACACTGATCCAAGTTTGAAGGCAAAGTAACTATTCTTTATCAAATTAGAAATCAGAAAGGTAAACCAAGCTTCCAGCACAGAGAAAAGGGGAAAAAAAAACTTATGCTGGGTGGTTGTGGTGCACTCCTTTAATCCCAACACTTGGGAGGCAGAGGCAGGCGGATCTCTGAGTTTGAGACCAGCCTGGTCTACAAGAGCTAGTTCCAGGGCAGGCTCCAAAGCTACAGAGAAACCCTGTCTTGGAGGGGGGCGGGGGGAAGACCTTATTCTACAAAACTAAAAATCAATCTTTAAATTAGATGACATGGTTACTTAAATTTGAACTAGCATAAGGAGCCAGTTTTCTCCCAATTCTGCCTTCATGCCTCACAGCTTCTTCTCAGGAGTGCTCCACAGTGGACACTTCATCCAGTTAGTGATTCCGCACCCACTTTTAGGGAGTGCAGGGACACTCAGTGAGGCCATCCTGCGTGGCTTCTAAAGACTCCTCCACGGAGCTGACAACTTACCCAGAGCCATGGTGCACCACCACAGCAGCGAGGTCATACAGGCAACTCTCCGGGCCACTATTCTCCGGCTACAGAACAAAGCAGAAGACACCAGGAGCTGAGTTAGCAGCAGTTGTCAAGGACAGCCCAGTGCCTGCTGTGAAGAATTCTCTCCCGGCTGCCTTACCTCTAGTAGGTAGCACTTCATGTCCAGGCCTCTCAGCGGGAATTCTACATACGTATCAACTTTGTTTCTTAAATACGCTGTCCAGTGGAACCTTTTCAAGTGCAAGCACAGCACCTGGTGACAGATCAGGACAGACTGAGGACCCCGGGCTCGCCTTTCAGACTGCCCAGGTGTATCAGATGCCCAGTTTTCCTTCTGACCCCGATACTGCTCTCTTAGAGTGCACCTTATAAATGACCAGGTTTCAGCTCTGACTGCAAACCTCACAGACCAGCCCAGAACTGCTGACAGCTAATAATCTAACTCTCCTCCCAGGCATCTTCTCCATAAATGCACCCTAAGTGAAATACATCACTGACCTTGGGAAGTTTCTGAATCCAAAACTTTTTTGTGGACTTTTGTTTCTTTTTGCACTTGTGGCACATATACAACTCTGTCTCGTCAAGTTCCTCTAGGTCGGTGAAGCTTCGGAGACAATCTGCAATCAGTGTTTTTGACAGCGTATTAAAATGAGGTGACTTTAAGAGCAGCAGTGCAGCGTGTGGAAAGACTAACTTGAAGCAAAAGGACCCAAGTTTCCAGCTCATGGTTTTCAGCTATATAACTTTAAAAATCAGCCATCCCTGGGAACAAACTCGAGACCAGAAACTTTTGCTGGGAAGAAAGACCATGTTCAAAATACTTAGCTTTACACTTTGCAGAGTTCATCTGTAAATCCTAATAAAGATGGAGTCCTAATGCCAGGCGATGGTAGCGCATGCCTTTAATCCCAGCACTCGGGAGGCAGAGGCAGGCTGATCTCTGTGAGTTCGAGACCAGTCTGGTCTACAGAGCTAGTTCCAGGACAGGCTCCAAAGCCACAGAGAAACCCTGTCTCGAAAAACAAAAAAAAAAGATGGAGTCCTAGTGAAATCAACACTTCAACAGCTATTTCCTCTCAGTGTGTGTCCCAAGCACACAGAATCAGATTTAAATCAAACGTTCCGATCTTAAAGCTACTCTACATCCCTATCATTCAGAGCCCCTAGATAAGGCATTAAAAGGTTTTAATTGTTTAATCTGGGGTTGGTAAACTATGGTCCTAAGCTAGATCATTCCAGCCACCTGGCTCTGTTTGCATGTGGTCTGGCTGCTTTTATACTGCAAGAGCAGATGCAAGGCCTCTGTGCTCAGTGGGCCTGTGCAGGGAACTTTCTGGACTCCTGCTGGAGTTAGCAACTTAGAAATCTGCAGAAGATACATGCTACTTAGTGCAAAAATACAATGTCTGTATACCCAATTCTCAGGGCAAGAAATTGACTCTGTCTTGTAGGGAGAAGCCAGAGTCTGTGTACACAGCATCTGGTAGAGCCATGGGGTAGATACCTGTGCAGCTGTGGGCCACCACCAGGCCAGATATTTCCTCGATCTGTCTGTGACCCCTGGCTGTGGTGTTAGTTTCTTTGCTTGTCTCTGTATTATAGACTGTATTCTTCTTCTCGTTTTTGTTGTTGTTGGGTTTGTGTTTTTTTTTTTTTTTTTTGGTTTTTCAAGACAGGGCTTCTCTGTAGCTTTGGAACCTATCCTGGAAACTAGCTCTTGATCTCACAGAGATTCGCCTGCCTATGCCTCCTGAGTGCTGGAATTAAAGGTGTGTGCCACCACCACCCAGCTTAGACTGTATTCTTAAAATACTGGATTAGTTTGGTAAAATGGGTAGCAAGCAGAAATCTAGATGGGCAAGGGAAGGCAATGACGTCACTATTCTCAAAAGTTAAAGGTCAGAATCATCCTTGGTCTCTAATGCCAGTAAGAGCCCCTTTGGAAAAACTGGACAGGGCAAAGTCTAGAAAGAACCTAGGGGTATGGCCTGTATTTGATGGGCCACTGAGTGGTGAGGCCTATGCATCCGTGACTATGCTTTTTTTCCAAGATCCCAATACCTTCTAGACATATCTAGGCTCCCTCTCAACTTCCTCCTTTTAAACCTTCCTCGGCTTGATCCCCTCCTACTATCCCAGTGATCCTCAGGGAAGACATACTGTTTCAGCTTTACCCTTCCTAGAGCAAGCCTCCCAGAAATAACACCTGAGTATGAATGCTAGGAACCCCATGGCAGGAGGAGAGAACAAATTCCTCCAAGTTGTCCTCTGATCTCCACACATACATAAATGTAATACACATTTGTGTCAGGACAATAGGATTGGTAACTCGAGGGAAGGACTTCACTGACAGAAGACTCCCAGGCATAAAATACAAATTCATTTGAAAGGAGAGGACTTGAATAGAGTCTCTGTGTAATAAAATTCAACATGGCTCTAGTCATCTAGAAAGTGCATTTAACTGATGAAAGCGGTTTAAAAGGGGGAAGTGATCATTTTGAGTTGACAATTTTATTCAGTGAGAAGACTTTAGTTTCATTCTTCTGTTATCTTCTGTATATGGATACAATTTTGCCATTATCAAAAAGGCTGTCTCTTATATTCTAAATTTTTTGCATCTTTGTCAAAAAGTAGTTAGCTGTATCAACATGGACTAACTTCTTAAGTTCTTCCACTTGTCTTTATATGTCAGCCATAGACCTTTTTATTACTATTCAGCCTTTGGTACTGTGACCATTTCTAACGTGTTGAGAATTTATCAAATGCTTTCTCTACATTTTTGTGATGACTGCAGGGATATTGTCCTTCATTTTGTTACTATTGTGTATCACATTTATTGGTTTGAGTATGCTGATCCGTCCTTGCGTCCCTAGGATGACTCCCACTTGGTTATGGCGTGGCTTTTTTATATTACAGAAACTTTGGTATTCCGGCTCCTTTATACTGTCTCAGGTTAGATACCGAGTGACGGCTTACAGAAAGAGCTAGGCGCAATTTCTTCTGTCTCTATTTGCTGTAGCTAACACACACTAACTGGACAGGTCAGTGGTCACTGGGGTAGATGCACTTCTTTCCTCCCCTAGCTCCTCACTCTTTACTAACACATCACTGTTGGCGTGTGCTCATTTTCAAGTGTGAGTAGGAACATGGAATCATGTATCTGTGTCTAGCTTATTCACTTAACATGACATCTTGTGGTTCCACCCATTTCCCTGTAAAGGATAGGACCTACCAGGCCAGTGCAGTGGTGTCTATAGAGATGGAGACAATCAAGTAGGTGTGGACCTTCATTTACTGTCTCAAGCCCATTACTGATCTGTTTATACTTTGTTTTTTGGCTAAATTTTAGTAAGTTTTCTGTGTTCAGGAATTTACCCATGTCTTGTATAGCTCTTCAAAATCTGAAAGAATGGCACATAATTTCTTCGTATTTTTATGGTATCCATTCTCTGGTTTTATTTGGGTCTTCACTTCCTTGGTTCATCTCTTTATAGGTTTGTCAGCTTTTTTTATCCTTTCAAAAAGCCATCTGATCTTTTACACATTCTTAGTGGTTTCAGTTTTATTTCTGATTTGACCTTTATTCTGTCCGTTTTATGCATGTATTTGTTGCATAGACTCAGTATTACTTCTGATGTGTTGTCATTGGTTTTGATGTTTTCTCTATCTTCAAGGTCATTTAAGAGTAAGTTGTTTCCCTTGTATAGTCTCCTTTCTTAATTTACAGTTTCACTCTGGTGAGACAGGGTCTCACCCACATAGCCCAGGCAGGCCTCAGTGAATGTGAAAGTTTCCTGACTTTCCTTGCTGGGATTACAGGCATGGGCCACCACACTGAGACTTGTACTTCTGGCCTAGTACCTGATCTTTCTCAGAGAATGCTGAATGAACATGAATGTGTACTCTGCAGCTGCAGCAAACATTCTGTAAATGCTCATCTGCTTCAGAGTATGGCTCCACTCAGAGTTCCCATCAGTCTGAGGTTCCAAGTATCATTATCCTGGAGTATATTCTCCCTTTAGAAATAATATTTGCCTTAAATATTTGGTGGTTTCATCTGAGGTAATCAACTGTTAATCTATTCCGTAAGATATAAGGACGTATGTCTTTTTCAACTCTTTCTTTAGATCTACATGCATCTTTACCAGTGAAGTGTATTACTTGTAGGCAACGAAGTTAGAACTTGAAAAATGCTACATTGCAAAGTCAGCAAAAGTTCATATTCGTCATAAAGGAGGTTACAAAGCTGTCCCCATTTCAACCATGTTTTGTAGTTGTACTTTGTGGGGTTTTTGGTTCTGTTTCTTTCATAGTATACACATGAATTCATCTTCCTGGGTATTTAAGCACTAAGAGCCATTTAGAAAAAGAGTTAAGTTACATTGGCAGTGGCAGTTTAAACCTCTAAGTGAAGCACCATGGCTTCAGGAAAATTGGGACATTCTAACTAGAGAAATTACTGAGGGGGATAGATTGGAGAATGAGCAAGTGTTTGAATGGATTCTTAAAAACAGTGATGTGATATGTTTGTGAGTTAATTAGATTTTTAGATCTACTTTGTATGTTGTCTCTGGACTAACTTGACCCATTTCCATTTAAAATTACTACTGACAGGTAAATTTCCTTCAGTCATTGGTGGTTTTCTGCTTGTTTTTTGTCTTTTTGTTTCATCTTTCTCTTTTTAATTTGGTAGTTGTCTGTCATGCAAATGTGAGTTCATGATGTTTTTCATGATTCAGCTAACATACTGTTGTTGGAATACAATTCTGACTCCATTTTGGTCTATTAGCTTCTGCTGTGAGAACTACTGTAAAGCTGAAGTGTTCCCTTCGTGACTTTCTCCTGCTGGCTTCAGAAGTATTTTGTACTTCTAACATGTTCACTAGAACACACCTTTGGTATGGTATTTTTTTCTGCTGAACTTGGCTGTTCTAAGCTTCTAGTACATGTGGGAGTCTAGTGTCTCTTTGGAGACTTGAAAAGTTCTGAGTACCTTTCACCTTCCCTTTGCTCGCTGGAAGCCCTCTTTACGGAGTTTTAACACATGTTCACTGCCGAGTGCCCTTCAAGTCTCGCACACTTTCTTGTACAGTGTTCACCCACAGGTCAAGCATGGGTGCCAGAGTGTGTGGCTTTGTCTGCAGTTCTGGAACTCCAGGACATGGCTGACTACTGTTCTGATCCGAGGGACAACTGTGGGTTACACAGCTTTCTAGCTGAGGTCCTAAAACTAAGGTCAGAGCTTCTCTGGTTCCTACATGATAAATTCAAGTGATACCAGGCTGTGTTCTGGGTCTCAGGCTGGAACTTCTCCTGTTTTCAGTAATAACACTGGGGTTTGGGCACCAGCAGGTGTAAGTGGGACTCAGAAGAGCTGCTGCCTACTCTCTGAGGGATGGTGGCCTGGCAGTGGCTGCTGAGCAGCCTGGATTCTAGGGTGGCAGTGAGTTGCTCCTGTGGTCTGCTGCAGAGGGGCTGCTGGCACTTTCCTGCCTACCCTCTGCCCTTGCAGTGGAGGGCCTGCAAGGACTGCTGAAGTGCTACAGTTTGCTTTGTCCTCGTCTGCTGCCTTTCTGACTCTTGATGACCATTTCTAGAGTTCTCCTGCCCCCTCACACATCCTTCCTCAAAATACACTTTTTCTACTGACTGTGGGGACACGTGGCCTTCAATCTCAGCCCTTGTAAGACCAGCCAGGGCTGCAGTTTCCTTATGTACCCAATATACAAGGCGCTTCTATATAGCCATCTGGATCTTGTCGCCGTAATTATCAACTAGGTCTTTTTGTTTGATTACTTGATACTCATTAAGAAAAAAATTAGTTCAAAAATCTCCCACAGTAGATGGTCTTGCCCATTAAAAGCCAGCTTTGAGACTTACCTAGATATTGTTTCCGTTGTTTTTGAAACTGTTGTTGTAACTGACTAAACTCGAGCTAGTATTCTTCCCTTTGTTTGTAGATAAGTGTGGGATAAGCTAAATTCTGTTTCATTTGACTATAAAAAGTCAACATTAAAAAGATAAAGAGGTGGCCAGGTGTGGTGGTGCACACCTTTAATCCAGCACTTGGAAGGCAGGTCAATCCCTGTTGAGTTTGAGGCCAGCCTAGTGTACTGAGCAAGTTCCAGAACAGATGGGGCTACACAGAGAAGGAAGGGGGGGGGGGGAAGAAAGATAAAAAGTAAGAGAAACCTAAGTATTTTACCCTTCACTGACATACCATGTGTTCTAAGTACAACATGGTGTGAACTGCATACAGATAAAAGGCTGCAGCAACTGTGAGCTCTAACAGAAAAGCAACATTAAAATGCCCTTACCTCGTAATGAGCAAACCGGCCCACTTTCCTGGTTCTTAGAGCGCTTGCTTCTGAATTGACTTGGAATATCTAAGGAGAGATCTTAAAAGAAGAGAACTCAAGCTGTTAAAGACATTTGACTTCACTACAGATTTACTAAAAAAAATAAAAAAAAAATCAAAAAACCCACCAAACCACGGCACCACATACTCTGGCCAGTATCCCTTACCTAGGAATGGATCAAACTTCCTTGACTCTGTCCCACAGATGAGGCAGTTGACCTCATTCTGGAGAATTCCTCCAAATATTGCTGTGACAACAGTTGAGGCTCCATTTCTAAAGAAACACCACATGGAAAACAGCTCATAAAATCATTCTTTGAATTTTTAAAGCATTAACACTGGGCAAACAAATCTCATGTATATGGGATGAAATGATGACTTCACCATCAGAATACACCCATAAGTGCTGCCTTATGTTTTAATCTTTCACTTTCCAAAGGCTTTGCTGAGGATACAGAATGCTTCAAACTACTTGATGGCATATCCTCAGCCTCAGGAGTAAAGGCATTAGTACAGCTTGAGGGACGCCACCAGCAAGGAAAGGTGCTGTGTACCAGTGCCCCCTTGTAAAACAGCACAGCAATTTCATACAAGAGTGTAAGTAAAAACACACCACCTTATCAACAAGGAGAAACTAAGCAACCTAATGCTGTGATGGTTACAGCACAACAGGAGGAGCACCTGATTCACGCCTAACTGCATACCTAGCGTTCACCATTATTTTATCAGCAAAACATCAGGCAGCACCTACCCATGCTGGTATTTTTTCCCAGTTTCAGACCCACCATGGGCTCAGGTGGAAAGGGCACCTGGAGTAGCAAGTGTCCTGAATGTGGGCTCCATTCTGAGCACCTGTTAGTGAAGTGAGCGCTCAGAGCTGCCTGTTTAATGCTGTTCCTGCTTTGCAGACCAGGATGCTGAGACTGGGTCAGGACCCAGCTTAGGCCATGCAGTTATTCTCCACACTAAGCCCTTTATTTAACCAAGACGCCATCAGTGGATATTGAGGTGGCTCAGTGTCTGTTCTCATTAATAGTACTGTAACGGCCAAGGGTCAATCTTCACACCTTTAATTCCAGCACTCATGAGACAGGGGCAGGCAGGTCTCCAAGTGTTCAAAACCAACCTGATCTACATAGCAAGTACAATGACTGTACAGAGACCGTCTGTAGTAATAATAATATTACAAATACTTGTTTCTGAGCCCAGAAAGTACCACTTTGCCCATAGCAACCAGTTTCTCTTACACTGAACAGAACTTTCTGCACCACACCAAGTAAACCTACTGCCATGATGTAGACAAAAACCTACCCAAGCAACTTCTCTGCTACATGCAGAAGAAATGGATTTTAAAAGCCTGAAGGGACATTAGGAACTACAGGACATTAAACCGTTTCAGGATTTCCATTTATACTTGTGTCATAACCAAAGAACACACAAATTCTATGGAAAATGAAGGGCTGCAATTGACCCTTGCACATCAATGCACATATGCAAAGTTGCCTTTATATAAAATGGACACCGCTTCATTAAAAAGCAGTGCATTAACACTCACTGCCCATAATCATTTCCTGGGAGAAATCCAGTTTCAGCCTTCTGACCGGCATGTGTTAAGATTAATAATTCCCAGGGTGCTTTCTGCTCTGTTGTATTAGCACTAACGACTGTCAGGGCATTTCTATCTCAGCACCACCCACTCCCAGCTTCAAGAAGCGCTTTTAGCAAGTATCCCTAGGTCTTGAAACCTCTCCTCCCATGGACTGAAGGAAAGAAAGGGAAAGCTTTAGTAGTTGATTATTTTTCTTCTAACTTGCAATTACTATTCTTTAAATAGACTAATACTAAAATTGGTTCTGAACTATACAATGCAATTCCACTGGAAGACCCAGAGTTTCTAAGCTACTGAGGATACATACACTCTCATTTCATACAAATTATCTTTGATAGAGCCTATTTCATTATATATATATATATATATATATGTTGTAATATACAACTTTTTATTTAACATTATTTTTAACTTGGTGCTAGAAGAACAAACAGCTTAACTGGATCTTAGAGCTTCCCTTTCTATAGTGTGCTGACTGGAACTTCAGGGTCCTGGAGGAACCTGGCAATTCATCCCAGTCTGTTTTCTTTGACGTTGCAGGATTTGAGGGTGAGCGCCAACCACCAGAAAGTACCAGTCACCCCCACTTCCCCACTTCTTTCTTTATGTAGGAGAGGGATTTATAAGACATCTTCCCACAGAAAGAATCCTAAACAGAGTACAAACAACTGAAAAGGGCTGAGCACAGTGCAGGACTCAGAAAGCAGGTACACTCTGTAAGTTTCAGACTAATTAGGGCTACACAGTAGACAGCCCTTTCTTTAAAAAAAATGCAAATGCCTAGAATCCAGACTGAAATAATACTTTCCTTCTCAGCAAAATAACTGTTCTGTTTCAGGCTGTTAATATAAAGGAAACAAGACAAAAGGTTTTGTTAATAGTAAGGGACAAGAAAAGTTCTGCGAATTTACAAATTTCTCAGTTTCATTAAAGAAAAAAATGCTTTTAGCTAACATTACTGTGTGTGCATGGGAAAGAACCTAACTACTAACTCAGCCTGGAATTGGACTCATAATGATTATCCTTTCTCATAATCCAATGTTCTAGGATTACAGATCTGGGTCCCTGATCTCAAGAGTATTACACGTTTACATTATTCAGTTTATCTGGTTGAAAATCTTTTAAATACTAATTAAATCTCACCAAAAATAATGAGAACCACAGCAAGACGTAAGTATAAATGCTTACTTAAATGAAAATGTAAAAGCACATAGCATGCACGCGCGCACATACACACACTAGCAGGCATCTCTGAGGGTTCTGAGAGCAAAAGTAAACTGAGTCTTACATGCAGCATTTGTTATTTGCAGACAGAGCAGAATTCTCCTGTAGAATTGCTGATCGGGAAACACCATTGAAGCCACCCTGAAGTTCCAAGTGTAGGTGATCCAAAAGGTAGCGCATGAATTCGTGGGCGTCTTGCTGCTGATAACCCCTTGAAGTAAACAAAAAAGAGTGTGTGGGAGGCCCCCCATCAAACATGAATGACTGCATCCCCATGCTCACAAGCATGCCTCCGATCCCCACCTCTGCCTCACCAGTTCCACACGTGACACAGATGCCTCTGAATTTCAAACAGTTAGAGCTAAATGGGGCTGTAGTGATTTCCACTGACCTCTCCACTTCAGCATAAATTAAGGAACTAATTAGGGGAGGGATGGTATGAGACTCACCTCAAGTCCTACAAGAGACAACACACAAATTCTCGCCTCTTAAATGGACCCACCCTCCACGGGTTCTCTCCAGAAAGGACCTAAATCTTTAACTTAATCTAACCTGAAAGCCATGACTAAGTTTCACTAAAGAAGAAATTTAGAATACTTATATAGTTTTAAAACTCTTCAATCCAAGAACTAAAGTTATCTGGGCCTGGTAGGGAGAAAGCTCGTCAGTCTCTGCAAGCGTGAGGGCCTGAGTGCAGTCCCCAGAACCATGGGAGAGACAGCATTTCACAACACGGGGGGCGGATAAGAACCCCCTAGGGCTCCCTGGCCAGGTCAACCAGTCTAGCTCAAGCAGGCTGTCTCATCTCAAATAGAAAAAGGAAGGAAGGAGGAAGTTAATTTTTAAAAAGTTTAAATTTTTAAACTAATTTTAAAAATTAATTTAAAAAAGAAATACCAAGCTGGAAGATGGCGACACATGCCTTTAATCCCAGTATGCAGAAGGCAGAGGCAAGGTGGATTCTCTGTAAGTGTGAGGCCAGCCTGGACTACAGAGAGAGTTCCAGGACAGAAACCCTGTCTCAAAAAACAAAGAACAACAACAACAAAAAAGACCAGATATCAACCCTGGTCTCCACAAGTGTGTACACACAAAATGAGTTCAAGATATGTAATATTCTCTAACTTCCATCTTTTGGGCTAGAAGACTATGTTCTTTTAAAATACATTGACTCACTGAACACAACTATGCACCACCCTAAACTTGAATACACATAGCAACATGTTCTTACATTACTTCTTATGTTGTATTTGGGAGAGGAGACTTCATGGAATTCTTACACTAATCCACTAATCCAGGTCAATGACTAGTGAACAACAATGAAGAGATCCAAAAACAAACAAAACAATGATATATAAAATGTGTTGTATTCTATACACTTTTCACAGCTAAGGTCTCCTTAAATGGCGAATCTGTTCTGGTGACGTTAGAGAGTCCCTGAGACCAGTTCTCTTTCGGTCATAGTTCCCCGTAAGCTATGCTGTTGCCCTGTCCTAGAAAGTACAAACTAAGGCGGTCTTCCTAATTAACGGAACTTCAAAATCAGAAGTCACTGTATTCACTGTAGCTTGCCTTAAACATAAAACATAAAATTAGCAACTATCAACATATGTTCAAATACTTCTAAAGTTAGTATAATTCAAACTGTCAGTTAGCTAGGAGGTAGAAGTGTTCGCTTTGATCCCAGCACTCAGAAGGCATAAGCAGGAGGGTCTCTGTAAATTCAAGGTTAGTGTGGTCTACAGTCCCAAGAAAACCAGGGCTATACAGAAACCCTGTTTCAAAAAACAAAAATCAAACCATCAAGTATATATCCAAAGCTGGTAGTTCATCTACATAAAAGGACGGGCTTTAAACTAGTTCAACACAACATCCACTTGTTTTTGACTGAAAGGTAAGATCAGTATTATCTGCAAGTCTACAAAAATTTCACTCTTCTCAAAATAATTTAAATTACTTTTTTTCCTAAAATATACATTCCAAGTCAATACCTTACAATAATTTCTGTTTTCACCAGGTGAACACATATTCCTTTACAAAACAATCTGCCTGGTGTGTGTTAAGGAATTCCCAATTATACTATGATTCTCTAATACCCTAAACATTCTCCTCAACTTATATGAGCTCACAATCAACTGTTCTGGAAAGGTAAATTGAGAGTTTCTGTTTAAAATTTTGAAATTTAGCAAAATCAAAATCATTGCTTTTTTTTCTGATCCTGAATTTTAAAATGCATTTACACTACATCCCTTAAGAAATACATGGATAAACCCAGCACTGGGAGGTAGAGGCAGGGAGACCTCAAGCTCAAGGACAGCCTATTCTACATAGTGAATTCCAGGACAGTCAGGGTCACATAGTGATACCCTGTCTTAAATAAATGAAAAAAAGAAAGTAAAAATTAAAAAAAGAAATATGGCTGGGTGGTAATGGTGTATACATTTAATCCAAGCACTCGGGAGACAAAGGCAGATCTCTGAGGTTGAGGCCAGCCTGGTCTACAGAGCAAATTCCAGGACACCCAGGGCTACACAGAGAGACCCTGTCCCAGAAAAGTAAAAGTAAGTAAAAAGATTTATTTTATTCCGTGTATATGAATGGTCACATGTATGTCTGGGCACCAAGTGAAATGTCTGGTGCCCACTAAAGTCGGAAGTAGCTGATGAATCCCCTGGAACTGAACTTACCAGCTGTGTGAGCCACCATGTAGGTGCTGCGAATAAAAGCCAGATCCTCTGCAGGAACAAGTGTTCTTAACCAATGAGCATTCTCAAGTACTCAAGAATTAATTTTATTTTAACGACTTTCAGATAAGTCAATGAGTCTGTTAAGTAGTATTATTTAGCATCTTATTTTCTCGGTTGTTTCCCAGTTATACAATCCAGGCTTCAAAATCCTCTTTAGCTAATTAGATTTCTCTTGCTTTGTAACTGGGTAAATGACATGCACTAAGAAAGAAACAGGTTATAAAGACCCAAATTTAGTCTCTGTGACAGACCAGGATTAAAAGACTAAAGAAAATAACAGAGGTTTCCATAGTAATGAGGTTCTTTACAATTGTTAGACCTAAGAGTATCCTCTTCCTTGATGCATTCCGAAAGATTAACAGAAAACCTGTCAAAATGATGTGAGAAGGGGCTGGAGAGATGGCTCAGAGGTTAAGAGCATTGCCTGCTCTTCCAAAGGTCCTGAGTTCAATTGCCAGCAACCATTTGTAATGGGATCTGGTGCCCTCTTCTGGCCTTCAGGCATACACACTGACAGAATATTGTATACATAATAAATAAATAAATAGATAAATAAATAAAAAAATGATGTGAGAAATCACACTGCAAATACTGGCAACTCCTAAAGGACCTAGAAGTGTCCTGAGACACACTGATGGGAGCACAGCACCAGGGACAAAGGAGCAACAACTTGTGACACATGAAGACACACATCTTAAAGACAAATCACTGTTCTGATAGGTCATCTCTGGGGTGCCCAGTCAGGTATGAGAGTAAACATTCTGAATAATGTGTTACTATATATTGGCACTGCCTAAACAATCTACAATAATGAGGAGTCAGAGGATAAGAGCAGCCAGGTGTGGTGTGCTGGGCACTTGCAATCCTGAGGCAGGTGGATCACTAAATCCAGACCTGCTGAGAAAATTGAGTATGACCTCATCTCACAGGAAACTGAGGCAGGAGGTTCAGGGCAACCTAATGAGACCCTGTCTCAAACTAAAAAGACTGAGGATCGAGCACTTGCTTATGTGCAGGGCCCTAGGTTCAATCTCCAATACCACGCGTGCACACCGGAGTAAGACAGCTGTGTGCGGTGGTGCACACCTCTAATCCCAGCACTCAGGAAGCGGAGGCAGGAGGAGGATTTCTCTGAGCTCAAGGCTAACATGGTCTACAAGTCTGTTCCAGGACAACCAGGGCTACATGGAGAAACCTTGTCCAGAAAAAAACAAAAAAGAAAGAGTTAAGGCATGCCTCCGCAAAGTCAATTAGTCTAGGATAAACAGCCTCTAAAATATCTAAAACATATTAAACAGCCTCTAAAATATCTAAAACATATTAAGAGTTTTCTTTTTCTCTGGGTATGGGGGATGGAACAAAGTCTTACTGTGTGTAGCCCACCTCAAACCTGCAATCCTGACTCAGTCCTGAGAGCAAGGATGCAGATGTGTCCCATTAACAGCTCTTGACTGAGTGACTTATGCTGTTTGCATATCTGGTAGAATTTTAAGTTCTATTCATATTTAAAGTATTTCAACATTCATAAAAGAATTATAAGTTATCCTTTTGGCCAAAACACTTGCAAAACTGAAATATATTAAGCTATCTTTTGCCCAGTGTTGGCACGGTCTTATAAAACATGAAAACAATAGAAATGAATGTTTACAACAAATACAGACATATGTATGTAACAGCACACTTCCTACCAGAAGAACTAATGCTGCTTAAAAAAAAGAACACAGTATTTTAAAGTCTTCTTTCACAAATTTATCTCAAGAGATTAAAAATTATAAATGATCTTTTATACTGTCCAGAAACCTAAAAATCACTAACATATAAGGTAAAATCATTCTTCTGTGGTAATATTTGTTTGTGCTCTAACAAATAAAGCTCGCCTGAAGATCAGAGTGCAGAGTTAAGCCACACCAGTTAGCCATAGAGGCCAGGCAGTGGTGGCACACACCTTTAATCACAGCACTGGGGAGGCAGAGACAAATAACTCTCTGTGAGCTCAAGGCCATACTGGGCTACACAAAACTGATCCAGTGTAAAAGAGAAACAGAGCCAAGTGGTGGTGATTCACACCTTTAATCCTAGTATTTGGAATCCCAACAGTAGGGAGGTGGAGGCAAGACAGGATGTGGAATATAAGGCTCAATATATATAGGAGCTCAAGGCATTCGGTCTGAGAACTTGTGGAGACAGCATACCCCATTCAGTCCAAAAGTTTCATAGAAGTAAGAATTCTAGTGGTTAGCTGCTCTGCGTCCCTATCTTTCGGCTTTCACCCCTTCATATCTGACTCTGGGTTTTTATTGTGAAGACCAATTAGAATTCACACTACAATTCCCATTCCTTATGTAAGTTATAACAAGAACTAAATTTTTCAAAAAAAAAAAAAAAGATGTGTTTTAGGAAGTTGAGGCAATCAGGTTGTTCATGGAAGCAGAAATGGCAAGTAAATATGAGATGCAAGTGAATACCACACGGCCTGATTTAATTTCTAAAAAGACTTCCACGGAGTAAATAAGCTAGATCCTAAAGAAAAGTCTGGACCAAAGGGCAAACAGACAGCAAGAGCACAAGGAAACCCACGCTGACGGAAGCAGGAGTGACAGAGGCTAAGGGAAAGGCCATCTGAACCACAAGGGTCCAGACTCTGACCCAGCAAGTCTGCAGTACACAGGCTGTTCATCTCAGCAAAGCTACAGGAAAGGCATTATTTATATAATCACTTATTTTTAAAGTTAAATACACTTAAGCATGTACAGAGATTATCACTGAAAGCACACTTGGCGATGAGGTAACTGGCTACACTTCCAGAAAACAGGATAGTGAGGGATTGGAGTGAAAGAGAACACTCAGTGCCTATACTAATCTTAATCTTTTAAATTTAGAACCATGCATATTTTGCCTATTAAAACCTGAATGTATCTGTCTTTTAAGAAAAAAAAAACAAGGCTGGGCATACTAGGAAGTCGTACATATAGTAAGCAAATATGCACACTGGACTATGAGAAAATTTCCCTACTTGGTAACTGGCTTTTGGTTCCAGTGGGGAAAAGTAGCCTTGATGTATACACAAAAGTTCCTGGCTGCATTCATGACTTTTGCCCACACTCACTTCGTAGATGAAAGATGCCCCTACTTCTCTCCAATGTCATTCCAGAAGCCAGTTTCCCCAGGCTTTGCAAACAGAACAATAGTGTGGGTTATAATAAACACCGTGGCAGCATATTGGAAGACTAGCTGGGCTTCCACATGCCCATGGTTTAAGAATCACACCTAGCCTTAAAGAAAGCCCTACCCACAGAGCTCAGCAGACCGCCATCAGCATCCTCCCAGAACTCTCAGGACAGCCCCACCTCCAGGCTTTTAACTCAGTAAGGTGATGATCTCAAGATCTGTACATCTCTATCTTTCAACAAAGGGAAGTTCTCTGAATACACAAAAATGGGAACGATCTCAATTATTGCAGAACCAGAAGAAAGCCCAGCTGTAACTGGGCAAACATCAGAATTCTTATGTATCAGAAATCACCCCAGAGATTGAGTAAATTTCTCAACCTGGTTATCTCTTCTGAAGTTTTCATTTATCAGTAGAAATACTAAAATCAGTAAATTCAACAGTTAAACCATGCTCACAGTTGGGCTATAAAACCCAGCAAGGGCAGTAATGAGGTGATGTTTGGAGAACAGCAGATTGCACTATATCAAAGAAGGGGTGTCAAACAGTCAAGATGAAAAGATGAAGGAAACTGCACCACACTTCACTCAAGTCACATCTGCTAAGAACCAGCTCCTACACACTTCTAATTTGGTCAGACTATCAGGTAGATATAGAAGACCAAGCAAGCTGCTTCTCTACTTTGACTTCTCTAAACTTAGGGGAAACATGTCCTGACTTGGCTAAAATGCTTTGTTGCTTGGTTTTTAATAAGGATAAAGTAATTAGGGTTTTCCACATAGTAGACATTCAATAAATGGGAACCACAATGATATGTAAAGTTCAAGCCTGATGAGTGGCATCTGAGCTGTCATTGCTGCTTTTCCTGCCTAGAGTCGAGAGGAGACTTAAGACCAGGGTCAACAGCAGTTAAATCAGACACTCAGAGGCTCAGCTCATTTGGTAAGCAGTGAATTACAAGGCTTTGATTTTTATACCTTTTACACATTTCTTTATATTAAAAGGTACAAGATATATTGTTAAATTTCACTACAATGAGTGGTTTTTAAACAAAGGATATATGCAAAGTACCAAATCATGACTTCTAAGAGCTATAAATTGCTTCAAAGAAATAGCGAAGTGTGGCAAACACTGGTATACCATACATCAGTAATGATCCAGATTCTCCCAGGGATGACTAACCAAGAGAGGCAGGACAGCTACCAGAGAGAATGAACAGGTGGCTAAGTAGGATTGGCCCTGCTGTCTCCCAAAGTGTGACTCACAGTCAACCTGGACAGCACGGTACCTGAATGGTATTAGAGATTGAACCTGTAGCCTCACACATATCAGGCCCCAACCCTTACTTCATTCTTTAAGCTGGGGTGATAAGATAGCATGTGATGACAATTATTTCTCTGTGAGACTTGAAACAATCAGGGCTGGAGATATGTATGGCTCAGAGCACTGGCTGGTCTTCTAGAGGACCCAGGTTCAATTCCCAGCACCCATATAACAGCTTACTCCAGTTCCAGACCTCAACACCTCAGAGAGACATACATGCAGGCAAAACAATGAATATAGAAATAAAATTTTTAAAAAAGAAAGACTTGAAAGAATCAAGGGACGTTTGTGGTCTGCTACATTTTCCTAGCACACACGGACTACTTATGGAACTTTAAATGAGTGTTTACTCCATGCCATACGCTCGTCTAATAAAAGCGCCGCTAGAAGCACCTGTAGTAGCACCAGTTTTATAAGAGGCTGAGGAACAGCAGAAAGGACATAGATGTCTTACGCACCCTTCAATACCTACCTGAAGTTAGGCATGATCTTCCAGACAACATAAAACAAGGACTCAGGACTAAATGCAGTCTGGCTGCCTTGCCATAAAGCACACAGTGTCTTCCTAAACTCTTCTACTAGAGACCTGGAAAAGGGGATGATAGCTTTAGCATCCATGAAAGGTCATTATTTCAACACATATGGCTCAACTGTATAAATACAGTAAAACATGAGAGCTTTTCAAGGACTTAGTCTTCTAAACTCAGCCTAATACCTATGTAAGAGCATTTTTAAAACCCCATATGGATAGTAGTATTGTTGACAAAACTAATTTAACTATATTTATCTCCGAGTATATAAATGTACTATCATTTTGTTCACTCAGTTTAAAGGAAACATACAAAACAGTAAAGCAGTGGTTAACTTGCAAGCAAATTACTTAAACATGTTCACTTAAAAACATAAACAAGCAACAGAATGTCCCCATCTCCTACATGTTTTCTTCTTCCTTGAAGGGGCCTTCCAGATTGGACTCATTCATCTCCGCCTCAGACAGTACACGTGGTCATAAGACTTGAGGCTTTAACTCTACACACTGACCCTTAAACCCAAATCTAGAAGAGACTTTGACGATTTTTGGTGTGTGTGTCAGGATCTCACTATGTACTCCTGGCTATCTTGGACTTGCTACGTAGTCAAGGCTACCCTCAGACTCAAATACCTCTGCTTCTGATGGGATTAAAGGTGTGCCCACCATGCCCGGCCTTTATGACTTTTTATTCAGGTTTTCCCATTTCTGACAGGAACTTCCTACTGGGCATCTTCTGGTCACTTCACTGTGACTATGTGCAAAGCTACTCCAGTTCCTACTACTTAATCAGATGAACTCCTAGAATAAAAACCTGGGAGTGTGCCACTTCTGGGGGAGTTTCCTCAGGAAAAAGGGTAGTCCTTAGCAACTCCTCCTTTTCCCCGGATCTAGGATACATTCGTAATAGGAGTTCCCCACTATCTGGAACTATGTGGACAAAAGCCACACCCCTGAATAAGAAGGAGCCTAATGACTTTGCAAAATAGTTCTTGACAGATAATCTCCTAAATTTACATGAGAAAATAAAAACCATAGATACGTAAGTTACAGCTAATTCTGATTCTTCTGTGCAAGTAGTTAAACTGATAAACTCTGAATTCAGCTACTAGATCTGGCAGTATAGTCAACCACTCCGGGGTACTTGACTGAAGGTTTCTCTGACAGCAAACCATCTACACTGGCCTACCTCCCAAGAGACACTGGAACAGCCGGAAGGTGCCCTCTTAGCCTTCCTTGCAGCTGGAGCAAAGAACATGGCCTGGGTTCTGCATATTTGAAGCAGGCGCTAGGTGACACAAAAAGAAGAGACAGCACCAAATCCTCTTTGGAGGTGGCAGAAGTAACAAGCGCCACCCCAAATCCAGGGGCAGGAGCAAGAGCTGCAATGTTCTTAGAGGGCAGTTCTGTGCATGCCTGTGGCTGTGGTGCTAGCTTTGACCTGATTTTCAAACATCCAGTAATGCAGACTCACCAACAGTTCTTCAGTAAATTCTCTTTTTGACTTAATCAGCCAGACAAATTCTAAATAACACCAATACACCGGGTACTGTTAGTGCTTCTCTTAACTTCTGCATACATGTATTTCCCCTTTATTCCCCCTGCTGTTTCCTTTGACACAACGCAAGTCCCCTAAATGCAGGCACTTTCCTACTCATCCTATATGTTGTCACCAAAGGAAGCTCCCTTTACACACTACATGACCCCTTCTCTATGATGGGACTCTATCTGCATTACACAATATTCTAACATTATCTCTCTCTCTCTCTCTCCTTTTTCCTCCCTCTCTCATTGAGGCCAGGCAGTGCCTCATAAATGGCCTTTCAAAATTAGTAGGAAAGAGGTGTGTGTGGGAGTGAAACAGGCTGGCAGGAAAAACACTACACACATGGATAAGGTATATCTTATTCAGTAATGGTATGGAAAAGATACAGTATTCTACTAGTGTAACACAGCACATCTTCTGAACCCCAGATGGGCAAAGCCGCAGTGAATCTACGTATAAAATGGTCCATGATAACCACTTCTGTTTTTAACCCCTCCAGATTAACTCAAATTGGCTATTAATTTTATCAACCCAAACAGGCTTAACTAACATAGCAGTAACGGATCCACAGATGAAGATGAATTTGCAATACTTATTGATGTCTGCAAAGGCTCGAGTGCAGCACTAGCTATGCTCCCCATTATAAGCAGAAATTTAAGGAAACAGATTATGAGCTAGATTAACACAATATTAGAAGAGCTTTATAACATCTACTCACTAGCTCAAATCATCTAAAAATCACCCGAGAAATTCATGTTTGCGGCTCGAAGCCAGAAAGGACACTTCTGATAACTCACACGTTGTTGTCCCCTTGGCTCCGCGTGTGGTATGTTCGCCTTCCTGCTGTCTTCCCATTCCGTAATTCCACAGCAGGCAGCTCTTTGAAATAACAGCAGAACTGCTCAATGTTACTATTTTAAAGGGAAGTGAAGAAAATTATTTTTTAAAAAATTTAAAGGATGGTTAAAAAAAGGTTCTACAAAATCTACACAAGAATCCCTTGTCCCTTCCTCCTTCCTCTCCCCTCCCTTTTCATTCCTTCTTCTTCACTCTTTTCAGGGATGCACCAGCACACCCAGTATGTTTGCTGGGGAATTGCCATGGCCTGGTGTCTGCTTGGGGTGCTCCCTATCAACTGAGCTGCACCCCCCCCATCTTCCACTTCTCTCTTTCAGGGTGCTTGTTTCCAGGTATTCAATAAAATAATTCTGAAAGACTCTAAATGCATTTCTAAGCCCCTCAACCCTAAGACATTTTTTCTAAAACCTTACACTCACTCTTTCTTGGAAACCGGAGAGTCGCCCACACACACATGCCCACACACACCCACACCCACACACACACACACACACACACATATGCTGGACTGCTCATCCTACTGTGTCCTTGTGAATAATCTTCAAACGTAACTCCATTCTAAGAATTGAGGCAAAGACAACCCACAGATGTTGACTCAGTTCCTGATGTATTGATTTAGTCACTGGACCAAGGTCAGGATGGACCACAGATGCTCTCCCTTCTCACCTGACCGCGCAGCTATTCTCCTATTCTCCTGCCCTGGAAGAGACCAATCACTACTAGTAGCCCTATGAATACGCCAATCCAGTAAGTTGGAAAACAACCTACAGGTACCCCCTTGTGTCTGTGGCCTTTTGCTTTAAAAGATGGGCTGTAACAGCTATCGGGGGTCCTTCATATCCTGAACCTGAAGGGCCCTGTCATGACAGAATAAAAATCCTCTTGCTTTTGCATCAATTGAGGCTGTTTGAGTGGTGTCTGGAGCAACTCCTCCCTGATGTTTGGACATGTAGTCCAACAATTCCACCAGAGAAAACAAACCATGGAAACAATCTCATTATTTAGATGTGCTGTATAATCATAAGGAAACATTAGCAGTAATTAATTTCTCTGAGGAAAACAGGTGAGAGGGAAGACAAACCTCTAAGATTCAGTGTGGCTCTGCTCTGACTGGGAAGATAACTGACTTCCCCTTGTCGCCTCATTAAAGTCTAAAAGTATAAAATTTTAAAGCAGTTTCTTCCACTGAGATCAGCTCTATTGGCCACTTCCTGTGATGTTCTCATGAAGACTTAACTAGTGGCTGAAAGAAGCTCTGAACCAGGTTCCCTGCAGCCTAGGGTCTACAGATTACAAGCCTATTTATTGACCAGATACATCCCTCAGCCAGGGAAGTTTTATATTTTCAACTAAGTTTTTTGTTTGTTTTAAACTTGTCTTTTCCTTCTCTAACCGGAGTTTGACTATGTTATCCAGGCTTGAGCTGGCAATCTCCCTTGCCTTAGCTTCCTGAGTGGCTGAGATGGTACGTATCTACCATTAACAATCTGCCTTGAGTTTTACATGTTTAAAACCTATTTAAAAAAAAAAAAAAAAGAAAAAAGCTAGGAAATAGTTGAGGGGAATAAAATAGGAAAGAAACATGTAACCATAGCCTAAAATAGTTTCTATCCCATCTTTCAAACAGATGTCCTGATCCCTCCTGTAGTCATTCAAAAATCAAACAGAAATAAGAGCTAACCATGATTTTCTAACAAAAAAAAAAAATGCTTGAAGGCATTTAGACAGATAACATTATTTACTCTTCCCTCCTACTGTGTGAAGTAGGAACCATTAGTAGTGTTTGAGGCAGAAGACAGTCTCTGAACACTTGGTCTGTAGTGTCAAATATGTAAACCTCTGACTGCAGCATTCATTACCTGAGTGACTGAAGGATAGCATTCATGAAACATGTGTTGCCCAAATTCCGGAGGCCTGTGGCACAGATGGCGGTTGCACTTCCCTGTAACATGGAAGAAGAAGCCATAAGCACTGCCGAGGGTGGTTCACTGTTTCAAACACCAACACTAAGCCAAGGTCTCTGCTTGAAACTCTAGTGCCATGCCTGTCTGGAAGCACTCCTTTCCCTCTTCCACCCAGTGAGTACCTCCAGACGGCCTCTCTAGGTAATGTGAGGGAAATACATTTTAAGTTGATACATTTATTTACAAGATCCTACTAAAAATATAAATTGAAAATCACAAACATGCAAACCCCAACTTTTAACTGAAAAGCATATTCAAGTGACAGATGTGTTCCTAGCAATGAGTATGAACCATAAAACACAACCTGAGGCCGGGCAGTGGGGGCGCACGCCTTTAATCCCAGCACTCGGGAGGCAGAGGCAGGCGGATCTCTGTGAGTTCGAGACCAGCCTGGTCTACAAGAGCTAGTTCCAGGACAGGCTCCAAAACCACAGAGAAACCCTGTCTCGAAAAACCAAAAACAAAAAACCAAAAACAAAAAACAAAAAAACAAAAAAAAAAAACACAACCTGAAATTCTTAAAGACAGAGGCTTGGTTCTCTGAAGTTCTACAGATGCCCCCAAGATATATGAATACCAGGAGGTAAATCCTCCAGTCCAACCCAAACATCTCTGCCTGTAATTCAGATGGCTACGACAGCACCTTTGCCATTTAAAACTTTAGGCATATGTCCATTGACAGCAAAGTGTTAAATGCAAGGCAAAAATACTGCTGGGTCATTAAATATGTAGTGACTCTGTTAATTTGAGTGGTTTCCAAAATGAGGATGAATACTTCCATGGTGAAATTGAAGCCCTGAGGCAAACAAACAAAAAACCCTACCAAAAAAAAAAAAGTTCAGACCAATAGAATCTAGGGAACTGTACTCAAAAGAGTTTTATGTCAACTTAACACAAGCTAGAGTCATCAGAGACTGTAGATAAGCCTATAGGGCATTTTCTTAATTGGTGATTGATGCGAAAGGCCAAGGGCAGGTGGTCCTGGTTTCTATAAGAAAGCACTGAGCAAGCCAGAGAGCAAGCCAGTAAACAGCACCCTCCATGGCCTCTGCATCAGCTCCTGTCTCCAGGGTCCTGCCCTGACTTCCTTCCATGATGGACTGTGGTGTGGAAGTGTAAGCAGAACAAACCCTTTCCTACTGTGGTTGCTTTGGTCATGGTGTTTCATCAGGACAATAGGAACCCTAAAACGGGAACATTACCAGAAGGAAGCAGGCTTTCAGCAACACAGAAGATGCCTGAATAAGGACTAAGAGTGAACTGCTTGGACAGGGTGTGCAGGGTGTGGTGAGCCACGCCTTTAATCCCAGCACTAGGAGGCAAAGGCAAGCTGGTATTTTAGTTCAAGGCCAGCCTGGAACTTTCTAGACCAGGCTGGCCAGGACTATATAGTGAAACCCTATCTCAAACAAACAAAAAAACTTTAACTGCTTGCAGAGTGGTAATCACCTTTAATCCCAACACTGGGGAAGCAGAGACAGGCAAAGCTCTAATTGAGGCCAGCCTTGCCTACATAGAGTTCTAGGATAGCCAGGGCTACATAGACCACCTCCAAAGGAGGGGAGGGGTGTTTTATAAGTGGCAAACATTTTTGCAAAACACTTCAAGACACATTAATAAAAATCTAGAACAGGTCAAAGCAGAGTTGTTAGAGCTCTAACAGTGATTAGACCTTAATTCTTGCATAGGAACAATTTTTCAATACTTACATTTACTTTTAATAACTTGCTGTTTAGTGACGAGTTTTCCAATAATTTTCTTTTTCTATGCCTGTCAGCTGTAAAAGCTGAGCTATTAAGATATAAACAAACAGTTAAAAAGACACTAATGAATACATGTTATGCAGCAAGTTAAAGGATAAACCCGAATTGCCCTCAACATCTAAGGTAGAAGCCAGCCTGGCTGCTTTGTGAGGTCATCAAGTGACCAGTCAGGCCCACTAGTATCTGAAGTGATCTGAGACTTTTCACTCCCTGGAAATCTCCACTGCTCCTCCACAGCAGGGGGAGAGCCAATGCTACTCCCAACAATGGTTAGGAGTTGTGGTCAGTAAGATATGCCTTCCTTCCTGACAAGAGACTATGAAGCTTCAAAATTCAGAAGATCTGTTGCTCATGACAAAAGGAAAACCCTGATCTTACACAATGGATAGGAAACTTAACAGCTATTCTCAAATAATATGCTGTTTCTTTCTTTCTTTTTCTTTCTTTCTTGATCTGGAAAAGATGTTGAACTTCAGTTTGCCTCAGTGGACTGCCTTCTGTCCACTGTGAGGCATGAAGCAGCACAAGGACACAGGCATGGATAACCTCACTCATCTGATTTAGTTTTATGGCAAAGGACATTTCAAAATAAATCCTTATACTACACCAGGAAAATCTTTGCTTAAAATTCAGAGTTACTCCCATCCTCACAGTATCGCCTTAAAGTTACCAAGAGAACTATCTGAAGGAATAAAAATTACCACTCAACAGTCCAGGCTTTAAGTCTGCCAATTCTTTTCTAAAATTTGAATTATCAAAGATATACTTGTTTTTCTTTCCATAACTTCATGAACTACAATGTCTTTGGAACATAGGTCTGGTATCAGTTGCCTCAAGCACTTGTGAGCCTTTGGTGACATTAAACTATTCTTTTACCCGTTCTGGAAATGACACAAAACATGCTACTTAGTAAGCATGACTAATATCTTTCAGGCTTAAACTACCTGAATAAAGCATTTGGCTTTTAAAAATACATTTTAAAATATATTTTATACTGTTATTCTCAAATAGTAGAATCCTCTAGACTAGCGGTTCTTAACCTGTGGGTCACAATCCCTTTCAGGGTTCAACAACCCTTTCAGAGGGGTCATGTATCAGATATTTACATTAAGATTCATAACAGTCGTAAAATTAGTTATGAACTAGCAATTAAAATAATTTTATGGTGGGGGTCCCCACAACATGAGGAAGTGTATTAAAGGGGCACAGCATGAGGCAGGTGAGAACCACTGCGCTAGAACTAAACTCTCCAACAGAATGATCACTCCTCGCTATACATAGCTATTTAAACTTAATTAAAATTGAAAATCATTTCTCAGTGACTTAGAGGCTTCTCGGGGCTTCTGTTTCTTGTCACACATAGCCCCATGCTGCTCACCTCCAATGAAAAGAATTAAACGCACTTTGAAAAAGTAAGTAGTCAAAAGATGACACAAGTACCTAGACCCAAAATATTAACTGTTTTGATTCTCCCCTTTCATCTTTATAATCTATTCTGGCAGTGAGATATATGTAACTTTAGTTAACAAAGACACTATACAGTGTTGAAACAGAAGATATTTTTTCCTTTATTATTCTGAAATATTCTACTAGTTTACACTTATGAAATAGAGACACTCAGCTGATATGTTTTCACAATACTTTCAGTACACCAACTGCCAAAATAAATCAGATGGACACGACAATGTGGGTGACTGTGAGGAGCCACCCAGGTTTCATTTGAGTCAGCTGTCATATCCTGTAGCTTCAAAGGCATTGCTATGCGGATTTCTATTTATCGTTTCAGTTCTGGGCCATGGGAGTTTTATCTGAATAAGCAATTTGGCTACAGCAAGACAAGTTTTCAAATAAATTCTTATATTTCCTTAGGTCACAAAGCTCTTTGTAATTTCAAGTTCTATGTACTTTTCTACCGAGAAGAAGAAATTGAGGTCCTATGTTGTGGTTTATTTGTGCAGTGCACACTCAAGACACTCGAACCTAACTTCTCTTTAAATACTGAAATCTGTTTTTCAAAGCAAATCTTCAGTATATTAAGCATAAACTTTTTAATGCCAAATATTAATACAATTATCTTAATGTCCTTTCATGCATCTTCCTTGCAACCATCAAATTCTTTCTTGTGAGTGAACTGAATAGCTTGTAGCTTTGTGGGTAGTAATTTAAAGACAGGCTCTTGGACCTTGGATATGGTTTACAGAAAGTACTGAATGAAATATGGGCAGAGTTTCAGAAATATAAACCCAAGGCTTTGTTTATCAACATTTCAACTGCATTCATATATCAAGCTGGTAACCGAGTGGTCCCTCCCCTTTCCAGGACCCACTACTCACTTTTCCAAGTTCTGTAAGTGTTCTCTCACTTTCTGCACCAGGCCCAGCTTGGTGTCATTGACCACAAAATCGTCACAGCGATAACTGCAAAGAAAATACTAATCAGTGTGTGTGAGAAGCTTGAGGGAAGCACACGAGCAAGCACTGAGATGCCTGACTGCTGCCAGCAGTCACAGGCTCTGCAGGCCACTGTGTCGAGCTAAGCTTAACAAGGACTTGGATTCCACATGGAATGTTCTTAAGAGCCTTCACTTAAAGCCACATAGGCGATGAACACTAGCATATTTTTTACGTTTTTATTTAAAAAGCTCTATAGTGCTTCTTTTGAAATAAGCTGCTTCGTGGGCTACATTTTTTGTTAGTGGAGCTAAAAAGAAAGGGAACAAAAAGTGTCCATTTTCCCCTGGTAGCATTAAACCTCAAGTTTACAATGATACCTCTCAACCCAAATTAATGAGGAATTTGGGGGAGGAAAAACCAAAGTGAAAAGTAGAGAAAAGGTAATCCACTTGTAGGGATATCTGCAGACAAAAACTTAAAAAATCATATTTAACACTTAACTACTAGAAAAAGAATTCTGATGAATTGGAAAAATCTTCCAGTCCTAGCCTGAATCTTTCAGTACAGTGATAAGGATTCAAGAAAAATTGTTTACGGTATTTTTAAAAATGGATAGTATATGTGGCCTCGAGTCAAAAAGTAAATAATACAAGGAATTACATAGAATAAACTTAGACTTGAGCATTAGCATTTAGTTTTTTCCTGGAGGTCAGTTTTAACAAAAACTACTTGTAGACTAGGATTATGTTTTTTTTTTAATTTTTTGCTTTGTTTTTAATATGCAGCTTTGTATGAAACCACTTATTTATTAAGCACCAAAAAAATAATGAAAATAGCATTTTGAGCAAACAAAATTTTTAAAGCTTAACAATTAATAAAAAAGTAGGTCATCTATAACAGAATCTCAAAATATGTCTCATATATATGAAATTAATTGGTAAGAAAGGGAAGTGATAGGAAAATAATTTAAGAAAACAATTACACACAAGCATATGGCATGAAAGCTATTCAAAGCATTGAAAACTTAGTGAATGTGTGTAAAGATTTCTGAGCACACACCCTCACAAACTGACCACCCACACTTGTCAATCAGGATTTCTCTAAGATAACCTACAAGTTCTCAGGGTCAATTCCTGACTTTCCCACAAACACTCAGAGCAAACTTTCACACCCTGGGACTATCGTTCTTTCTAGACTCAAGATGACTACAAGAAGAGGTTTAATTATTCCTCTTCTCAGATTATGTATTAAGGTGGCTTTATCTTTGAAAATCTGTGCTTCAAGCACTTGGTACCTCAGTGAACATTAAGCATTCCCTGAAGAATGAATTACATTTTTATTTCATGTTTCCCATAAATGAATGCTTATCTTTTAGGTAAAACAGCACAAAAGTATTCAAAACAAAAATCACTCCAATTGCCAACATTCACTAGGAGATTCGGTCTAAGAGCATCTTCAGATCACAAGATGCTACCACATGTAATTGAGAAGTAAGCCTCTAACTGCTTCCTGAAGGTTGTTGCTTTGTTCAAAGAAACAAATGGTTTCAAATTAAGTAACTGGTTTGCTTCTTAAAGTATGATTTTTGTTATGACAAGGATTCAGCCTAGGATATAAAATGACATTGGTTAAAGTAATATTTTTACATATTGAAATATACAGTTTTATAATCTTGCCTTGTTCTTAGCCAGCCTGGTTCAAGTAGGTCAAGTCGCTTCCTCTCTCTGAATGAGGCACTCTGCTAAATTGTAGACGGAGCTGTGCTAACGTGGCTAAACACCAACAGAACTGGACTCACTTTCACGAAGTTTCATTAGTGTGTTTAACTTAACTGATGCAGTATCAGACCTTTCCCTATTAGCCACAGCTTCAGTCTATTGAACTGTATTTTGATTTCATCCTTAGAATGGAGGAAATGACAGTGTACAGGCCAAGTGCTTGCATCATTTCTAGCCTTACACAGAACATCACCAATCATGCCAACAGAGTCTGACATTCCAAGGAAACAATGGAGAAATGTAGTATGTTTACATCAGCATGTTGTGCAGATAGCACCAGTTACAGGAATACCTAAGTAAATTATGATTGATAAGCAAACTGAAATATCAAATATAATCATTTCCAAGATTAAGAATGGAGGGGCTGTGGAAATTTGCTGTTCAAGTAAGTGTGAGACCCTAAGTTCATAGACAGCATCCGCATAAAAATAGCATGGTAGTCCAGGCGGTGGTGGCGCACGCCTTTAAACCCAGCACTCTGTGAGTTTGAGGCCAGCCTAGTCTACAAGAGCTAGTTCCAGGACAGGCTCCAAAGCCACAGAGAAACCCTGTCTCAAAAAATAAATAAATAAATAAATCTTTTTGAAATAATAAATTACACAAATAAGAATTTTTCAGAAAATGGATTTTAACATAAAAAGTTCCCCTTAGGTAAAAAATAAATAACTGAAGAAATTAGCCTCAACCAATGACTTCAGAAAATAAGATGATTTTCAGAGGGCATGGAGCACCAATTAGTTATCCAATACCAAGTGATAAGCCCTGAGATCATATACATACTTAGCAATCCATATTTATGTATTTAGGAATACACATACATATGCACATATGTATATATGCAACAATTAAAGAAAAAGAGGCCATGAATTTGAGAGAAAACAAAGAGACTGCACGGAACAAGTTGGAGGGAAAAAAGGGAAATGCAGAAAATGATAGATAGGAGTATAATTTCAAAAAATAAAGTTATTATTAAAAACCAGAAAGAGGGACTGGAGAGACGGCTCAGAGGTTAAGAGTACTGGCAATTCTTACAGAGGTCCTGAGTTCAATTCCCAGCAACCACTTAGTGCCTCCCAGGTACCTATAATGAGATCTGGTGCCTTTTTCTGACATGCAGGTATGCAGGCAGGCAGAAAACTGTATACAGAATATATAAATCTTTATTTAAAAAAAAAAAACAGTAAGAGGTACTGAGGCTGGGCATTAGTGGTGTGTATCTTTAATCCCAGCCCTCGGAGGCAGAAGCAGGCAGACTGGATCAGAATGAGACCAGCATGATCTACATACTGAGTTCCAGGTCAGCCCAGTCAGGGTTACATAGCCATGGATGGATGGATGGATGGATGGATGGATGGATGGATGGATGGATGGATGGATGGATGGATGGATGGATGGATGGATGGATGGGTGGGTGGGTGGGTGGGTGGGTGGATGGGTGGATGGATGGATGGATGGATGCAGGGTAAGAGGTACTACTCAGTTGATACTTGGGTGTGCTGTGTCTCATATTATGCACAATTTTACATAAAAATACCTTCATTTATCAGCAACCTTAACAAAAAATTGATCTCAGATAAGAGCTCTTAGCCTAGCAGTGCAGTGCCTCTCTGTGGTCCCAGCATTTCAAAGTGAGACAAATCAAAATCATGCTATCAACATTTTAAGATTTGTTTTCACGATTGTCACTTACAGATAGATAAGAAAACTTTCTATCAAGACAGTGTTCTATCAGAAATCTGGATTTCTTAATAGTGTTTCCCTTTTTAGTTTGTTCCACCATGATGTACTTACCGCAAATATCTGTGATCTCCAATCACCTATATATCATGGTGGCAGTGATTAAAAGTGTTTAGGATAAATACACAAATGTGACTCATCACAGTTTACAGAATTATCAAAATAAATAGAAGATATTGAGTTAATGACCACTTATTTTCTGCCAACATTGGCTGTTTGAGTTGTGGAAGAGTTTACCAATGCTTATCCTGATGTCAGTCAGACAAAGAATGTTGACAGCCACCCACATCTAAGGCCAGCAGTCAAGAGGCTAAAGCAGGAGAAACATGATTTGGAGGCCGGTCTAAGCTACACACCAAGTAACAATAATAATAATAAAGCACAGACTTTAACTGTATCAGCATTATGTAAACTTGCAGAACTTGAGAAAAATGTGAAGGATGACTATGTTCATGCAGATACACTGAGGTGAGTTTTAGTTTGCAGTGTGCCATTTGAGATAATACAAGTTATTACGAGAGTTCATGAATTACTTGAACAGATGTATCTAATTTAGAAAATTTCAAATCTAAATAAAATCAACTGCTCTCATGAGTCAGTTTTCCCATCAATATAAATGCAATTAAGAGAAAAAAACTTGGCACCCCCTTATTTTAATAATATATGAAATAGTATGACTCTACAAGTTAATTTTTTTTATTTGACTTTCACTTACTCATTTACTGTGTTTCTGTATGAATGTATGCGACAACCATGTAGTAGAACAACAGGCAAACAGACTCTCTCTTCCCACCATGTAAGTCCTTGGGATCAAACTCAGGTGCCAGCCTTGGTAGTAAGGACCCTTACCCATTGAGCCATCCTGCTGACTCTGACTCTACTTCCCCTTTAATTGAAAATAGATTTTCAGGCCAGGTGGTGGTAGCGCGCGCCTTTAATCCCAGCACTTGGGAGGCATAGGCACTTGGATCTCTGTGAGTTCGAATCCAGCCTGGTCTACAAGAGGCGAGCTCCAAAACTACAAAAACCCTGTCTCAGAGGGAAAAAAAAAAGATTTTCTTCTCACATATTATGATCGTTTCCCCTCCCTCTACAGCTTCCAGTTCTTTTCCACCGCCTCGCCCATTAGATCCGCTTCCTTTCTCCCTTTCAGTAGAAAACATTTCTGAAGGATAATAATAAAATAAAATATAATAAAGCAAAAACTATCACATTGGAATCAACAGAACAAACCAAAGGAAAAGAGCTCAAAAGAATGCACAAAAATCAGAGACCCACATTTGCACACTCTGGAATCACATAAAAACACTCAACTGGAAGCCATTTAATTCATATGCAAAAGACGTGTAGGGTAAAAAAGGGTGGATATATATATACACACACACATATATATAGTATATTTAAAAGTATTTTTTAAAAAAACAAAAATGAAAAACTCCAACACAACACTGTGAGAAAAGGACCCTCCAAAGATGCTGTTGAGTGCATTTTCTATTGGCATCTACTGCTGGGCATGCAGCCTGCCATTAAGAGTGGTCTGCCCATTGGAGGAAACTAAATTTTCATTTACAAGCCCCCTCACCCCAGTATAGCCATAACTATTCTATTTCTTTTGATTAGGAAGAGTGTAGTTGGCTTTTATTTTGGTTTGTTTTGTTTTTACTCTTTGGGTGCCTATCACCCAGCTCCCAAATTTACACATGGAGACTTATTCTTACTTATGAATGCCTGGCTTTAGCTTGGGTTGTTTCTAGTCAGCTTTTCTAACTAAGTATCCTGTTTCTCTTTAAGTTTTACCTCTGGATTATTATTTATTAATATACAGTATTCTGCCTCCATGTATGCTTGCAGACCAGAAGAGGGCACCAGATTTCGGTTGCTGAGAGTTGAACTCAGAACCTTTGGAAGAGCAGGCTGTGCTCTTAACCACTGAGCAATCTCTCCAGCACCAGCTTTTTTTATTCTATGTATCTTTCTTTCCTTCTCACTCTGTGGCTGGCTGTGTGGCTGGCCCCTGGCGTCCTCTTCTCCTTTTCTCACTCCTCCTTCTCTTGCCTAGATTTCTCCTCCTATTTCTTCTTTCTGCATTCCATATGCCTGTGAATTCCATGATTTAACAGATGACTAATACTTCACTGTGTAGGTATACCACATTTTCTTTATCCATTGTGTTGAGGGACAGTGATTCCAATTTCTGGCTATTATGAATGGAGCTGCAGTAAACACAGCCAAACAAGTGTCCCTGTGTTAGGATAAAACAACCTTCAAGTATATTTGCCCAAGAGTGGTATAGCTGGATCTTGAGATAGAAAGATTCTCATCTTCTTGAGGAATTGCCACACTGATTTCCAAAGTAACTGTGCAAGTTTGCGCTCCTACCAGCAAAGCAGGAGTTTTCCCCATCCTCCATATCTTCACTGGCATGAGCTGTCACTTTTGATAGTGATCTTAGCTATTCTGATAGGTGTAAAATATATAATCTCACAGTAGTTTTGATTCACATTTCCCTGACGACTTAGAGTGTTGAACATTTTTTAAGTGTTTCTCAGCTGTTCTGAGTTTCCTCTTTTAAGAATTCTATTTAGATCTGTACCCTATTTTTAAATCAGATTATATTTTCTTGATATCTAGTATTTTGAGTTCTTAATATATTTTTGATTTTAGCCTTATCAGATGTGTAGCTGTTAAAAGTCTTTTCCCATTCTGTAGTTTGCTGCTTTGTCTGAATGACGGTATCCTGTTCCATGGAGAAAATTTCTCAGTTTCATGAGGTCCCATTTGTTAATTGTTGGTCTTAGTGCCTGTGCTAATAGGGTTCTATTCAGAAAGTCTTCCAATGAGCTCAAGGCTATTTCCCACTTTCTCCTCTTTCAGGCTCAGGGTATCTGGTTTTATGTTGAGGTCTTTGATACAGGGTGACAAGTATGGTTCTATTTAAATTCTTCTACATGCAGCCATCCAGTTTGACCGGCATCATTTGTTGAAGATGCTTTGTTTCCCAGTTTTCATCTCTGGCTTCTTTATAAAAAAAAAAATCAGGTGCCCACAGGTATATGCATTTATGACTGGGTTTTCAATTAGAGTCCATTGATCAATATGTCTGTTTTTGTACCAATACCGTGCTGTTTTTATTAATATAGTTCAGTAGAACAACTTAAAATCGGGGATGGTGAGACCTCCAGCAGTTCTTATATTATTCAAAATTGTTTTAGTTATCTTGGGTTTTTTGTGTTTTCATATGAAGTTGAAGAGTGTCCTTTCAAAATGTGTGAAGAACTATGTTGGAATTTGATGGGGATTGTACTGAATATGTATGTTGTTTTTGTAGGATGACCATTTTAACTATATTAACTTTACTGATCAATAGAATGGGAGAGCTCTCCATCTTCTGATATCCTTCTCCAGTTTCTTTCTTCAGTGTCTTAAGGTTTTTGTCATACAAGACTTTTACTTGCTTGGTTAGAGTTACCCCAAGATATTTGATATTATTTGAGGCTATTATGAAATGTATCGTTTCCCTGATTTCTTTCTCAGTCCATCTGTATGTAGGAGGGCTACATGATTTCTCTGTAATAAGCACTAATTATTTAAGGCATCTAAGATGCTACCTGTTCTAAATTATTTAATATCACACCATATCATTAACTAATACAATTTTACTAAACTATAAAAGAATAACTAAATTCTGAAAAGCAAGATCAGTGGTTAGGGTATTTGATCCCTGAAACTTCCATGATGGATGCAGAGAACCAGTTCCTGCAAGTTGTCCCCTGACCTCCACGTGTACCGTGGCTTGNTATACACACACACACACACATATACATATACATACACACACATATATACACATATATATCACATGATTCTTAATGCCAGGGGCATGGGTTCGTGACCCACATTGGGTACCATTTGTTAACAGAGGTTTCTGTCCTGCCTGATCCCACAGCTGTTCAGCCCCAAAGAAACACACAGAGGTCTACATTAATTATAAACTGGTTGGCCCATTAGCCCAGGCATCTTATTAACTCTTATAACCCATAATTTTTGTCTGTGTTAGCCACGTGGCTTGATACCCTTCAACAGCGAGGCAATCTCATCTTCCTTCCTCTGCATCTGGGTTACAACTGCAGGCTGAGTCTTTCCTCTTCCCAGAATTCCCCTGTTCTGGTTGTCCCACCTATACTGGCCAGGCTACTGGCCAATCAGCATTTTATTAAAGCAATACAAGCGACAAATCTTTACAGAGTAGAAGACCATTGTCCCACAGCATATACACACAATTATAAGTAAATAAATATTTTGTTTTGTTTTTGTTTTTTGGATTTTTCGAGACAGGGTTTCTCCGTAGCTTTTTTTGGTTCCTGTCCTGGAACTAGCTCTTCTAGACCAGGCTGGCCTCGAACTCACAAAGATCTGCCTGCCTCTGCCTCCCGAGTGCTGGAATTAAAGGTGTGTGCCACCACCGCCCAGCTTAAATAAATATTTTGTTTTGTGAGACAGGGTTTCTCTATGTAGCCCTAGCTGGCCTGAAACTCAGAGCCTCTTACTCCCTTACAGCCAAAGAAACCACACCCAGCATAAATAAATGTTTTTAAAAGGCTTAATTCTTTAAGAAAGAACTACATTTTTACTTCTTTCCATGATATTTAAAACTTTTTTTTTAAAGTCTCCACACTGGACTGGAAAGATGGCTGTTCTTCCAGGGGACTCAGGTTCAAATTCTAGCTACATGGCAGTGCGTAATAGTCTGTAACTCCAGTTCCAGGGAATCCAATGCCCTCTTCTGGCCTCTGAGGACACCAGACACACATGCAATGCATAAACATACATGCAGGCAAAACACACAGAGAGAGAGAGAGAGAGAGAGAGAGAGAGAGAGAGAGAGAGAGAGAGAGAGAGAGAATTTTTTAAAAGTATTCACAACTGCCCTGCATTTCAACACTCTTAATGTCACTAGTAAGAAAACTTATTAGGATATAATTTTTATGTATTTGATTTTTACCACACTACACTGAAGGCAAAGGGAGCATCAATAAATGTTGGTTTTCCTTCTCCTTTTTTTTTGGGGGGGGGGGTGCTTTTCAGTGTAGCCCTGACTGTCCTGGAACTTACTCTGTAGACTAGGCTGGCCTTGAACTCAAAGATTCTTCTCCCCCGCCTCCCCCCGCCTCTGCCTCCCCAAGTGCTGGGATTAAAGGCATGCACCACCACTACCGCCACCACCAGGCAATGTTGGTTTTCTTCCTTTATTCCTCTCCAGCCTCCTAATTCTTGATTTAAATAATCTTGATTTATTATCTTCCCTGGCCCAAGAACAAAATTGCACGTATGTGTACTCCAGCACATGAAGATGCAAGTGCTAAGCAAAGTTTAGCTGAAATGCACCAGAAACGTCCTCTCCTGGATTCTCCGTGACTTGTTTGGAGAAACTAGGACAGCACAAGGAAATCAAAATTCAGAAAATCCTAACATTTCCAGAAGCCACAGAATGTCTGTATCTCTAAGCCAACTGTTAAGCTATCATATATATATACTCACGTGATCTTTTCCTTAGCGGTTTTCAGTGACTCTTCAAGTAAATGTGAGCTCTACTTGTTAACAGACTATCTTTTAGTAAGGAGACTCATTATTTAGTAGAAAAGGGAAAACAACAACAAAAGCAAAACAAGAAAAATTAGGTAAATTGGATATTAAAATGAAAAATAACATTTACAAATCATATTTGGAGAGCTGGAAGGACAGCTCTTCCTGAGGAAGCAAGTTCAGTTCCCAGCACCCATGGGAGATGGGCTCACAAACCACTTCTAACTCCAGCTCTAGGGGAATTCAATGCCGTCCCTCTTCTGATCTCCACAGGCATCTGCACACACATGACATACACTCAAACACATATATATATGCATGAATTAAAACTGAATTTTTTAAATTAGAGAACATATTTAGTAACAGCAGTTTTATTAAAATGAGGGTTGGTATTCAACTTATAAAATACATTTTTTTGCTTTTAAGATGAAATAATCTGATGCTTCTTTGAAAATGAATGTTGGCTGACAAATGGAATTAACTTACTAAACATTTAACTATTAAAATATACTAATGAGTTTATTTTTAAGGCACAGTTATTTGCCATTATTTTGTTTTGTTTTGTTTTCTGTTTTTTGAGACAGAGTTACTCTGTAGACCAGGCTGGTCTCGAACTCACAGAGTCCACCTGTGTCTGCCTCCTGAGTGCTGGGATTAAAGGTGTGCACCACCACTGCCAGCTCTATTTGCAATTATTTTAATTAACAAAGATTACTTTGAAATTGGTTTCTTTCTGGACCTTCTATCAGATTTCTTCCTTAAAGTTTTTTGAGTTTCATAAAATTAATTTAGTTAGTGTTAAATTCAGATATGCTGAGACTAAATTATCCAGTACTAACCTAGCCACATTGGGCTACTTAAATTCTTCTTAGTAAAATAAATTAAAACAAAATACTGAATTTCTCAATTATACTCATGACATTTAACTTCCCAATTGCTACTATAATGAATAACACACATGCCATACCCAAAAACAGAGACAATGTCCACCTCTTTCTTAACTTTAATGTTCTCCACACAGCATTTGCCTGTTTTACCACTGCTGTTGATGGTATTTTGGAAGTTACTAATGCCATAAGGTTTCACATCAAATTCTTGATTAAGTAAATATACCTAATGAAGCGATTCTTTATTCATCTGAAACAAGAAGGAACCATTATGCAAAGGAAAAAACTTTGTCAACCAATGGTGAAGGAGCAAACACTTCATAAAAAGCATGTTAAATACCACAAAAGAAAGTAGCTAGGATTCAGAAAGCACCTCCTTTTCATTCAAATGCATAACATTTTGATATTTACAAGTAGAACCAAACACTTTATTATAAATGACAGATACTGAAGAAAATGCAAGCTGACATTCTACTACATATTTCAAACTTGAAGTTAAAATTCAAAAGAAAGTCTTTAGAAATCAAGCGTATGTTTAAATTCTTTTATTAAATTCTACTGTCTTAGCCTCAAATTTCCAATTATGGAAATGAAGAGAGCACACTCAGATAAAATCAGACAAGCACTGATAAGCACTGGCTTATTAAAGAAGTCTTTCATGATTTGAGGTCGCTTCTATTACAAAGTTTCTTTTTAAACTTCAAAACACAATTTTGAAGTAAATCTCTCCCTGCTTTCCATTCCTTAAAACACCGATCTCCATTACTCAGGAGTCCAGGCCAGCTCAGACAACACAGTGAAGAGACCCTGCCACCCTCCCCATCCTTCAGGGAAAAGGAGGGACTCTGCGGCAGGAGAGGAGAAGCAATCCCACTACTCAGGAACAAAGCATGGGTTTGGGGCCAGCCTTGACCACAAAGCTAGACCCTACCTTCAAGGGGAGGGGAGAGGAGGGATGAGGGGGAGAAACCAGCCAACCTGGGCAGTGATGGCACATGCCTTTAATTCCCATCACTCAGGAGACAGAGGCAGATCTCTGATTTCAAGGTTCACTGAGTGAGTTCCAGAATAGCCAGGGCTACACAGAGAAACCGTCTCAAAAATACCAAAAAAGGGGGGGGGGGATCAAATCTTTATTTAAAGAGTTTATGTGACAATAATTTTTTTTTATTTTTTAACAATAACAAAAATAAAATTAATCTGAAATACAAGCAGTTTTAGACATGAATGAGTTCATATTTCATATTAGTTTGAAGGGATGCTTTTGGTAAAAAGACATTCTAGCAATTTTAATATATTTTTCGTAATCCTTCATTCTCATTCGGCTACTGACCACAAGGATTAAAGCTAAGTCAGCCGGGCGGTGGTGGCGCATGTCTTAGGCAGAGACAGGTGGATCTCTGTGAGTTCGAGGCCAGCCTGGTCTACAAGAGCTAGTTCCAAGACAGGAACCAAAAAGCTACGGAGAAACCTTGTCTCGAAAAAAAAAAAAAAAAAAAAAAAAAGCTGACTAAGTCAGATATCAACAAATTATTTGGTATTTTTAATCTATTGCCATCATATGTCTATTTACATAAAACTAATTTTAATTTGTGCTTCTTTTAAACTGCAATAACGTATACCACATATAATTCCATTTGTATCAGGAAGGGAACAGGATGATCAATAAACTGAACCAATAAATAAAAGTTTTGGGAAGATTTTCAGTACTGAAATCATCCTCTATCTGTTTCATGTCAGCTGGATTTTCTGAGGGAGTGGGCTTGTGCCAAACCACAACTTTTACTGTATATGCCTTCCCTTTGGAGGCTCTCTTCTATCAGAATTAGTATATATGCTTTCTCTCTTCTGCTTATGTCAGGATTACCATGAATGCCTTCTCTCTGAGGCTCTGCTAACATTAGAATTAAAAGGGGCTCCCTGCCTATCCGCAGAAGGGAGTGTTTGCCTTTTGTCATGCGCCTTCGGCCCTTTATAATGACCAAAGGACACAATATTGCAGATTTGTTACATTCTTTCCCCTTTTAAAAGACAGCTAACCAGGGCTGGAGAGATGGCTGAGAAGTTAAGAGCATTGCCTGCTCTTCCAAAGGTCCTGAGCTCAATTCCCAGCAACCACATGATGGCTCACAACCATCTGTAATGGGATCTGGTGCCCTCTTCTGGCCTGCAGGCATACACACAGACAGAATATTGTATACATAATAAATAAATAAATAAATAAATAAATAAATAAATATTGAAGCCCCCCCCCAAAAGACTGCTAACCAAATACCAAATATTCTCCACCCCAGTACTAGAGACTGAACTAGGCTTTCCACACTTGGCAAGTGTTTCAGTACTGAGCTCCTGCCCCAGTCCTTCGTCATTCAAACATACACGGCTTAGAATGCATAAGACAAAGAGGAAAACAGAAAGATCTAAGAGGTGGCTTCTGTAGTCTCCAAGGGGATTTATAGAGGACTGACATGGAACAGGAAATGACTAGTGTCCTGGAAGCTAGAGTTCAGTAGAGATTATCCCCTGTAACTGGAGTTAGGAAAAAGGAATTTTCAGTGATAACTTGATATGCAAGGAAGGGGCAGAGCAAGACTCTTGGAAAAAGAAAACAAATACAAAGACTGTAAGCAGGGTTTGGGAAAATGGTGCAGTTGGCAAAGAACATATTCCAAGGACCTGTGTTATCTCCAATACCTATGTAAAAGCTGGGATATCTGTAACCCCAGCCCTGGGGAAGCAGACAGGAGACCCCTTGAACCTCTGGGCAGACAGCATTGTCTAACCTAAATCCCAGAGATCCTGTCTCCAAACAACAAGGTTATGGCACGTAGGCAATGACATCTGAACAACTATGGAATGACATGTGCACACACATGAACACACACAGGCAATAACAACTGTTAGCCTCAGAATACCTTATAACACCAACCATAAAGGAGTGGGGAGGGCTTCAGAAAATTGGGTGTAGTGGCTCACACCTGTAATCCCAGCATTTGAGAGGATAAATCCTGGGCTCCTATTGACCAAGATCAAGGACAGCCTGCATATTTTAGCAAAATTTTGTCTCAAATTAATAAAAAATAAAAAGAGACTGGGACACAAATCAGTAGTGTTTGCTGAGCATGTGCAATCCTGAGCTAGGTTCAATCTGGGTAAGCTACTAGGGGAAGTGGAAGAAGAGCTGAAGTCAAAATGCATAACAATCAAATATTCAAGTATTTTTACCTTTGAACATTATCATTCAGTCTAGCCATTGGAAACCTGATGTACAAGGAACTTCCTAAACAACATTGAGAAATGACACAATGCCCTACTCAGAGAAATCTGTTTCTCTCTAACAGTTAAGGTATGGGGAAAAAAACTAATTCCAACCAAAGCTTCATGAACTCACATCAATCACCAATTCCTTTGGGGGATTTACATGTCAGTGTAATTTGCAGTGTGGTTCCCTGGCATTTTGTTCTCAAGCCTACAAATGCAGCTAATGTGACCCCTCCAGCTGCAGCTTCCTTCCTGCATTTCTGAAGCTCTGGTATCTACACACTTACAGCTCTGTTCTACCGCACACAAAAGACTGGCGATTGGCCAAAAAGCTTCTGCCACTCCCGGGTGCATTCTCCACCAAGGTTCAAGATTTTCTAATTCAATTCGGCCATGAAATGATGCCTACTACTTTTGCATGCTACAGCAATGTAAAAGAAATTAAACTCCAATGTCAAGCTAACAAAAATGCAAAGCCAATAAAATATATAATAGATGTTCTTATAGAGGCCTATGAAATAATTTCAACCCATTAAGCTGATCCTTGAAATTTCCTCAAAGATTTGCCATTTCCTCAGAATTTTACCAATAGCAAGAAAATCACCAGCAAGCTTTTTACAGCATACAGATCCAACTGTATTGACAAAGCTCCCTTTTGAGCATCCCCATGCACACTGCTGACTGGAATCAAGAGCGAATGCTGTCAGCACCTTCGCCACACTGGTTGATATGACCTATGACTGTGATGGGGAGATAAGACATTCAAGAATGACCTGAATTTCTGCTGTCACTAAAGCAGTGGTTATAAACACAGAATACATAATTCTGTAAGTCAAGAAGCTGTACCATTCTAATATATAAAAAGGGGCAGGGATTAATGGAGGGCTAGGATATGACTTGGGGTAGAATCTTCTATAAGGCCTGGCCAGGTTCAAGCACCAGCAGCAACCTGGCTAATGCTTAGTTGTGGGAGGAAGGAGTATTCCACACTGCCCTGGGTCTCGGAAAACACTATTACTGAATCTGCACCCATCTCTAAGCTTCTTCTCCCTTCCGCTCTATCATTCAAGTACCAAAGAGTAGTTGTTAAACCTTGAACAGACATGTTCAATAGTCAAATTTTAACTATGCTAAACCTGTAAAACATTAAAAGGCATGGAAAAGCACTAGTCTAATTTTCTTCCTTTCGCTGGACGTCTCCCTACAGTTAGTTACAGACAGCATGCCCTTCAACAGAAAGTGTGGGTCTCGGAGAAACCCCTGGAAACAAGTGTGGTGACAGAAACTCAGCACTCAGGAGGCTGAGGGAAGAGCCAGCCTGGGTCACACAGCAAAATCCTGTCTCAAACATCTCACCAAAAGCAAGTCAACAAACGAGGATATTTGGACTTTAAATATCCATTTCTGATCAATACTGCCTTCATGTAACATTCAAGGAATATTTAGTAAATACAAATAAGACTAGAAGGGTCTTCTAAATGCCCCCCCACAAAGTCAGCAACTCTAAGAATTGAAAGTAAAACAACTGAAAAACTGTTCATCATAATTTATGATCAGGTAAAAGAAACTGCTTCACACACAAGTTAAAACTGCAAATTCCAGTTTCTCTGCATATACTGCATGGGAAGGAAATTGCTGAACATTACTCGCAGCCTGAATAACTCACTCCTAAGTAGCCACAAAAAACTGACATGACTTTACTACCATTTACATGAAATGGACATGCACATTATATTACAAGGATACAGCAAGGCTCCCAAACTATACTTTTTGGACACAGGATCTAGCTTTGTAGCTCAAGATCTTGCTCAGCCTGCAGAATGCTAGGGATACTGGCATACACCACCTGGCATGGGTATCTCCAACCTCCTCTGAAAGTGTAAGATACTTTACAGGGGAAAACAGCCTGAAATGCTGAGCTGGTAACACTAAATTCTTGACATTTACCTCTCGGGAAGTAGAAGAAAATAGAACCACAATGAGATAAGGAAGACTATCAAAACAATCTTTCAAACAAAGAAACTTAACTTATAAGAACACATTTGTTAAGACAATGCCATCTCCAGAAAATATCAACTTACCAGTATGTGCTGTAGCTACTGCAATCCATACACACTGTATGCTGAGCTTTCTCTTGCTTTTCTGACCTCTTATGGTTGGGCAAGGTTATCTGTGCATCTTCATAATGTTTTTTTGCATGGCCGTTCACATACCTTACAAAGTCAAATGAAATTTTTATTTTAATTTAAATATTGCTTTTAAAAGTAGTAAAAGATGATGAAATTGTTAACCAAATTAAAGTGAGAACTCTTGAAGAAATGAGCCATGTGGTGAATTATTTATTTAACTACTATTTACATTACACTATTAACTTCTATGTTGATGCTTTCCCTATAGCTTTTTCTTATTAAGATTTTTTTTTTAAAAAAATCCTAACACCCAGCTTGAGTTATTATTAAAAAAATGAGTAAAGAAACTCTATAGACAAAACTAATCAACTTTCTTTCGCAGGGCCATATGCTGGAGTTGCACCTACAATGTGAAAGTCAGTAAGGCAGTTTCTGCTCTCCTGGATATGACCTTTCCTCTGAAGGCCTCATCAGCGACACTCATAGAAACACATTTGTTTAGAACAATCCAAACAAAACAAAAATCAACTTATGTTCAGAAAAACAAATTTCTCCATGTGAACAAACAGCCAACAGTTGGTTGTATTCCTATCAGTTTTATGGCTCTCCAGGAGTTTTGTTTGTTTTTTGATAACAGGGTTTCTCTGTGTACCCCTGGCTGCCCTAAAACTCATTCTATAGATGAGGTTGGTCTCAAACTCAGAGATCCATATTCCTCTGCCTCCCGAGTGCTGGGATTAAAGGTGTGCACCATCATCACTCAGTCAACTCAAGCTTAATAAACCATGTTTTATTGTGTTTATTGATGGGGGAGGTTCCATGCCATGGTGCACAAGCAGAAACCAGAATATGATCCCTGGGAGAAGGTTCCCTTCTTCCCAAGTGGGTCTACCCAGGGGGGGATCAGGTTTGGTGGCAAGTGACTTTACCAATTAAGCCATCTCGCCAGCCCTCACAAATCATTGTATTACAGCAGAACTGTAACAAAGTAAACACCCGTATGCATGTTGCACCCAAATGCATCTACAGTTTTCCCAGACTGTGGAACACTGTCCCTGACCTCTACTAGAAAACCCTTAGGACACAAAACATCCCAGTTCTTTGAAAACAACCAGTCTGCAGAAGACAGGAATTACTTAAAACCTCAAGTGGTGAAACAAACATTGGATCACTGGCACCAAAATAAACAGACTAAGCAAGCTGGCAGTTTTTACTGTAAGGTGCCACAGTTGCTCAGGGAGCTGCACTTACCTTGGGGTCGGAGAGTGGTAGTATGTAGGCTCAAGTACAGCCTTCTCTACATTCCAGGAAAGCTTATACCCTTAACATCAACTCAGAATTCAATCGTTCTTTTTTTTATACCTTTTCCCCCTAGACTTTAAAACCATAGATCCTCTGTCTCCAGAAGTAGATTTAGTTTTAAAATAAAATAACAATTAAGGGTACATGCTTAGAAACTAGCCTTTCAAAGTCAGGCCTTTCACACACTAGCCACAGAAGTCAGTAAGTAACCTTTCTGCACTTTGTTTTCTCACCTGGGTACTGGGCAATTATATTAAATAATCCTGACTCAAAATGAGTGTGTGTGGTTACTTCATTAGCAGTTCCCTTATACATTTAACTACTGTTTACTCAGAATAATAAACCAATAACTTAGAGACTGGGCCCATGAAGCACTACTGATAGCAGTGTGTTGCATGCTAGGAGCACTTGCTGTTTAACTGAAAAGGAGCTCAGGAACCTCCTTCATATGCTATCTTTCCAGCGCACACCATGAAGAACAGGAATGAAGAATGCCTTCACAACAACAATGAATGGTATAAGCACTACAGGGCTTTGGAAACTGATCCTCTCTAAACAGTACACACAGAGAAGATGTTCGGTTATAATACTGCGGTTTCCAAATGTCCTCTATATTTAAACTGTTCCTGTGTGACCGAAAACAAAGGAGACTGACATCTGTGCATGAAGATATCACGGTGAAGCCCAATATACTAACTAGAAATTTTGATAAAAGAAGTAAAATTAAATGTCCCTATAAAGGTCAGTGATAAAAGTATAATTATTGAGGGATGACATTAAAATTAGCAATGTTTTGGCAATTTCTGAAACACACTAGTCAGAAGTTAACAGTATAAAGCTAGATTACATAAAAAGTACTTCCACGGTGGGCGGTGGTGGCGCACGCCTTTAATCCCAGCACTTGGAAAGCAGAGGCAGGTGGATCTCTGTGAGTTTGAGGCTACAGAGCGAGTTCCAGGACAACCAGGACTACACACAGAGAAACCCTGTATCCAAAACTCAAAAAAAAAAAAAAAATCTAAACTTGAAATTGCCTTTGATTACAAATAATCCACCATGCAGAGTCTAGAAAATTTCAACTTACTTTTCCAAAGCCCAGAGAACTGTTTGTTGCTTCCTATTTGTCAAGAACATTAATCTTTCCCCCTTTTTTCCCTCAAAATATCCTGCTCTTTCCACTGGCATACGACTGTCCACATTTAGACACGGTACACTCTGCTCCATCTAGAGGAGTCGTATCTACTGCATTATCATCCTCACCTCTCAAAGCTAGGAGGAGTACACCTCTTCAGTGCAGAATCTAAGTGCTTCTACTTATCTTTTTAAAAAATTATCTGTACAAAGCATTTTCGGACTTCCCAGATCCTGGAGATTTTGAAACCACAGCAGTCACAATTAAGATACACAACATTTTTCCAAAGGTACTCATAAATGTTCATGGCAAGGATACAATTCCAGCACTCAATGAGAAAAATCAAGATATTTGAACAACAAAAATGTTTTCTTCATGCAATGTGGATTTAAAGTAACAATAGGGAAATATCCCAAATAAATACAAATTAAATCCCTATGATTTAGCTGATTGCGACTACTGAAAGATATTCGAAGTAGACCTTCCCCCTCCCCACGCACACCTTTTTCTTTCTTTTTTGGGAGGGGTGGTTAGTTGGAATTTGTTTGCTTTATTTTTTGAAAGATTTCTTTTTGTTTGGTTGGTTGGTTTTGGTTTTTCAAGAGGGTTTTTTTTTTTTGGTAGTCCTGGCTGTCCTGGAACTAGCTCTGTAGACCAGGCTGGTCTCAAACTCACAGAGATCCGCCTGCCTCTGCCTCCCAAATGCTGGGATTAAAGGCGTGCACCACCACTGTCACGCTCAAAAATCTCACCCTTTACTTTAGACTGTCTGGGAACTCACACTCACAGCAGTCCTCCTCCCATGTTGTTAGAATTACAGGCATGAGCTATCATGCCTGCCTCTCAGACCAGATGATTTCGGCAGGAGAAATGTCCTTGTGTTACAGTTAGAAGTAGTTATTGAAATATCTAAGTAATGGCATTTTGTTTGCTTTTTTGAGACAGGGTTTCTCTGTAGCTTTGGAGCCTGTCCTGAAACTAGCCCTTGTAGCCCAGACTGGCCTCGAACTCACAGAGTGAGTGATGGCATTTTAAAGCCAACAATTGGAAGACATACTTAGGACTGAAATGGGAGCTATTGAATCTACATGAAAGCAAAATGTTGTTTCAGTTTGGTTTGATTTTTAAGCAGGGTCTTATGTAACTAAGGATAGCCTATAATCCAGACTGATCATGACCAAGGATAATCTTAAAACTTTTGATCCTCCTGCCTCTACCTCATGAGAGCTGGAGCACAGAAATAACCACCACACTAAGTGTTGTGCAGTGCTGAGAACAAAACCCAGGGTTTCATTCATACCAACAAAGTGCTCTTCTAACTGAGCCACATCCCGTCTCAGAGGCAAACTATTTAAGTGAAATATTTGGTATATCTCAGGCAGGAGTAAGTAATACACAGGCCACTTCCAAAGGTAATTCCATCATCTGTAAATATTTCATTCTTCTTAGGATTTTCTCCCCCAGAAAAATCTATCTGGAATTTGATTCAAGTAAATAAAGAAAGTAGAGAGGGCAGATAACAAGTGGAACAAGACTGGCTTCATGCTGATTACAATGACATAATGAAAACATGGGAATCAAGTAACTATTTGAAGTGGGCTTAAATCTTACCCTACTAACAAGATTTTAAAAAACTCATTTGCTAAACTTTTGTTTCAAGATTTAAGTGTCCTTATTTGATTTTCTCAAGCAAACGTTACTAGTAGGTTGTCTAAATCACCAAATATTAATTCTGCATAAAAGCATAAAATCCTCCTAGATTTTCCCTTTCTGTATCAGACAACAAAGTGTTCAACCTGAGAGCACCACAAAATGGCATGCTATGATTAACAAAAGTATTAAATACACTTTAATATAAAGCTTTCAGGCAAATTTTTTAAGGCAAGTAGAGTAATAAATAATAAATGTTACGTACCTTCCACAGTGGACACTTGAACAAGTCAAACAGACCCAAGGGCTTTTGTTGGACCTGCACACTAATAAAAAGAAAAACACAACACAGCATTTGGATTGTGTTATTTCCCATTGTTCCCCAATTCCTAGTGGTATCCTGGGATTATAAATGACCGTTGCGCAGGTGTTTTGAGGTCAGGAATCACACCTGAGGAGTGAGCTTACACAGATGGCTGTGTACCTAAAATTCTATCAAAAAGAATTTAAATTAACACCCATGATGTTGTACATTTTAACTGATTCAACTAAAATGGCTTAGCCACAAATTAAACATACATACACATGTTCCCTTTATTACTTATTCTCCTTTGCAGTATTGCAAAAGGTTAATAGGCTGGTTTCCCATTAAAAGCATCTGGTACTTTTTTTCTAAGTCTCTTTTAATCACTTATCTTTGCCATTTAGGACATATATAGCTGTAAATAGCAACTCTTCCTTTATTTAGTTAAGAGGAATAACCTTAAGTCACAGTTAAGACTAATCCTAGTTCTCTAAAAATATTTTGCAGAAAACATGACAAATGAAATGTTCTTGATGATGGTGTATGTAAGACAATTATCTTCATTGAGTGTTACAGCTATGAAGTTAGAATTTTAAAGTTTAAGTTTAAAAGTGCTACAGTTTTGAAGTGTTGATTACAATTTTTTGGTGGGCTGTTATGACTCAGCAATAGGACATTTGCCTAACATGCTGAGTCCTGTGTTTGATTCCCAGCAACTCATTTCAAAAACCTGTTTTTCATTTCCTCATTCAATTACCCAAAAGTCCAACATGTAATAAGAAAAATTTAACTCTCAATCACTTTAAGAATAGAACAGGTCATAACATGAAAGCTTACTTCATGTTAAGATCTTACCAGTTGGACAGTGGTGGTGCACGCCTTAATTCCGATACTCAAAGCCAGAGGCAGGCAGATCTCTGTGAGTTTGAGGACAGCCTGGTTTACAGATCAAGTTCCAGGACAGTCAGGGCTACAGAGAAACCCTGTCTCATAAAAAAAAAAAAAAAAAAAAATTCTAGCATGCCCTCTAAAACCTAACATTTGTAAAGTGGGCTAGAACTAGGGGGAAATGCACTCACATCGCCTCCTTCATAAATGAAACCTTCCAATTTTACTTTCTACCTCATCTTCTTAAAAGGCTTAAACAAGGACTGGAGAGATGGCTCAGCAGGTAAGAGTACCCACTGCTCCTGCAGAGGACTCAGTTCCCAGCACCCACATGGCATCTCATAGTGATCTGTAACTAGTTCTAGGGGATCCAACACTCTCTTCTGGCTTCCAAGAGCACCAGGCATGCACATGGGTGCACAACAAACATATTACATAAACATAAATAAACCTTTTCCGATGATTTTCTTATTTATTAAAATAATACAAATAGTTTATACAGCATGAAAACACAAAATTTCATAAAGCAATAGTTGTATTTGTTTCATGGGTCTGCACCTCTTTTTAAAAGAGAAATTATTGTTAACCTAAGGGAAACAAGAGGTTTAACCAAAGAATAAGTGCTACTATAGTATCATTTTCGCCCAATGATTTTCAGATGTGTTTCCCACCTTCCATCATCTGAGGCAAGCATTCTACCTCACTGCCTATAAGTAACAGCGCCTCACTACAGCAGGAGGGCTGTGGAGGGGGTGAGAAGTACTTAAAATCACTATTCAAACTACCACAAACACTGATGCAACTGGGAAACACAGAGCTTTACCCCCATACACAATCTTAAACCTGAAACACTCTAAAAATTTTAGTAACCCAAACAATACCCTTCTTCAAAATAAAGGTCATTTATAGTAATCTGATGTTTCTATAGCACCCATTGTTATTATGGTGCCAGAAACTATTACAACTTTCATGACTATCACCTCATTTAACCCTTTACAATCCCAGAAGGTAGGAACTATACTCAAAAAAAAGGCATGAGGAAGTTACACTCGGGTTCATACGGTACTGAGAAGTAGGTCTAAAACATGCTATTTTTCCATGTCTTACTGCTTAGTTATTCGCTCATGCTGGCCCCAAATTCTCAATCCTCTTGACTCATCTTCCAAAGTGACTTACAGGCTTAAGTCACCACAGTAGGAAAGCCATGTTTTTGGTTGCTGACCCTTATTTTGTGTTTGTAGACAGTATCTCATTGTGCTGTCCAAATTAGTCTAGAACCCCTCCCTGGGCTTATTCTCCTGCTCAGCCTCCAGAGTAGCTGGAACTGTGCCAAAGTATCACATCATTTGGCTTCACTTCTGTTTTTAAAAGACACCTTCACTATATGGGGCTTAACTTTTGGGGCTGGGGAGATGGCTCAGTGGTTAAGAGAGCACTGGTTGTTTGTTCTTCCAGAGGTCCCAAGTTCTATCCCCAGCACCCACATGGTTGCTCATAACTCTCTGTAACTTCCCATTTCCTGCTGAAAAACACCAATGCACATAAAATAAAAATAATTTTAAAAACTACATGCTTCTGCATCTGCACCTGCAAAGAAATCATTTTAAAGTCTGGACAGATAGACAGTAATGTTAGAAACAGTTATATAATATAGGCAGTGGCACACGCCTTTCATCCCAGCACTGGGGAAGCAGAGGCAGATGGATCTCTGTGCTTGAGACCAGTCTAGTCTACAGAGGGAGCTCAAGAACAGCTAAGGCTATACAAAAAACCCTGTCTCAAACCCCCCCCCCAAAAAAAAAACACAGTGTGGGGAATGGAGACATAGGAACCTGCTCTCACTCTCAACTATACTGTCTGCAGTATTTCAAAATTACATTTCTTCTCTCATAACAAATTTAATGTTCTAAATTTAAAAATATTGACACTCTAAATTTACACTAGCAGACATAATTTTTAAACATTAGTAGTAAATAAAAACCTGAATATTTTAACTATGGATTTGTAAAAATATAATCAAAGTATTTAATATTGAAGCATGTGCACACATTCCATATAAAATCCAAAGTAAAAGTACTATCCTCTTAAAATTTAAGGATAAGGAGCATCATTCATTGATGTGGGAGGGTCTTCTGTTTTGTGTTGATTTCATTGGTTAATAAAGAAACTGTCTTGGCCCTTTGATAGGACAGAGTAAACAGAACAGAATGCTGGGAGGAAGTGAGGCAATCGCCATGCCTCTCCTCTCTGGAGAGACGCAATGAAGCTCCAACCCAAGATGGACGTAGGCTAGAATCTTCCTGGTAAGCCACCACCTCGTCATGCTACACACATTAATGGAAATGGGTTAATCAAGATGTAAGAATTAGCCAATAAGAGACTAGAACTAACAGACCAGGCAGTGTTTAAAAGAATACAATTTGTGTGTTGTTATTTCGGGTGTAAAGCTAGCTGGGTGGCAGGGCGCAGCCTGCAGCTCCTCACTACAATTCATCATAAAGGGTCTATAAATATAAGTAGAATTATGATGCAGACTAAGCCACTCTCCTGGAAATTAAGAGCCAGGCATGTAATGCTCTATAGCTATTATGTTTCCAGAGAACAAAATAGCATGAAGTTCTTAGAGCACCAGGAGGCAGACAGGGCCAGAAGAGTTAGCCAGGGAAGACTGGAAAGGACTGAGTGGAGACCGATCCAGGGAGAAGAACAAGCACGTAGACATGCCAGGCAAAGATTCAAGGGAAGACTGCAGAACCAAGCACTCAGGGCCGAGGTGAGAAAGACAGGAAGCACAGCTCAGTCTTCTCCTTGAAAACCTTCCCCATGCTTCTCCTTTTACCTTTGTCCTTTTCTTCTTCCAGGCTGGCAATCAGTCTCTCTCGAATTATTAGATAAGTAAATTACCCATTAGTAAAGTCGCTTAAGCATTTGTTATAACAGTTTTCCCTTTCTGATTAATTATTCTGTGGTTGTTCCCATTAAGAGTTCTCGCCTCTCATTCCCTGATTCTGGGACTGCCCTGGGCACCTGAAAATGACAAAGTGATTCCATGCAAATCCAGTCTTAAGAAATCCATCACTTCCTCTTGCTATTGTTTGGAATGCTAGCTCAAGAGGAGACTGGCCACCATGTGAGAAGTTTTACTACTGAAAGAGACATACTGTAAGCCTACACTGAAGGGGTCAGAGGAAATGACATTATGGGAGCATAGAGGAGCAATCATTTTCCCAGAAACACATCAGTTAAGATGTTCTGACTACAGATGCTCTGCCTGATGAAAACTAGACAAGTGTCTTCTGACTCACGACTGTAAGCAAAGCACACAGCTTTTTAGAATTAAAAAGATACAGTGATGGATGACCACCCAGCAAGCAGTATCTTCCATTTGCCAATCAGGTCAACAGCATTCCTGGCACTATTAGTTAAGTGAGAAAGGGAGCTTTAAGGAATTCCACCAAAAGGAATGAAGCTGTCCAACAAAGGCATGAGAAGCAAGTGAAGGTTAAGGCATTGCAGTCTATCTTGAACTAACTTGCTTTCCATTGGAGATCTTTCTGTACTGAACAGTATTATACTCAAAAGCTCAATGTCACAGTGTTCCCAGCCCTGAGTGTGATTAATTCTTAGTAAGTACAAACATTACTGATGTAGGATTCCCCTCTGTATGTCATGTTTTATTGCCACTGGTTAATAAAGAAGCTGCTTTCAGCCAATGGCTTAACAGAATATAGCCAGGCTGGAATGGATGGATAGACAGACAGACAGACAGACAGACAGTGAAGGTAGAGTCAGAGAGAAGCCATGTAGCCACCACAGGAGACAGACTGCCTCTGCCAGAGACCGCTGAAACTTTGCTGATAGGCCACAACCTCATGATGATGCAATTTTTTTTTGTTTGTTTTTTGAGACAGGTTGGCCTTGAACTCACAGAGAGCCACCTGCCTCTGCCTCCTGAGTGCTAGGATTAAAAGCATGCGCCACCACCGCCAGGCTGGTGATGCACAGATTAATGGACATGGGTTCGTTTAGGATAAAGTGCTAGATAGCAATTCACTTAAGCTATTGGCCCAACAGTATTGCAATTAATATAGTTTCTGTGTGTGATTATTTCTGGTCTGGGCAGCCGGGAAATGAACAAGCAGCCTCTACCAACACATCGTTCCTAATGTCTCCCTATATTACATTAAAAAAAAAAAAAACCCAAGTGCTGTGTGACAATCCTTCTGTACACTGTCAATATGTACTACTCTCATTGGTTAATAAAGAAGCTGACTGGCCAACAGCTGAACAGGGTATGGTTAGGCAGGTAAGCCAAAGTGAGAATGCTGGGAGAAGGGCAAAGTCTAAGGAGTCGTGGGGAGAAGCAGGGAGAAGTAAGGTGGACATGCCATACTGAAAAAGGTACCAAGTCACGTGGCAGAGGGTAGATAAGAAATTTTCCCTTAGAATTCTTAGCAGAAAACACAGTGATCAGAACGTCTGCTTGCGCTGATTGAATTGGGCCTTGATCAATGACCCCCTAACAAAAGAACCCTTCCTTTCTGGAACAGACCAATTACCTTTACAGGAATTTAACTATTTCTTTGTAGACTCCAAGCAAACAGACTAGAGTCTTGTATCTAATGATCCAAGCACTGATTTTAGAGCTGACAAAGAAATAATTTTTAATCCTGCTGCTTTAACACAACAACAGTTGGTTTCAGAGCCTGCTTGTTTGCCACCAGATGGGACATGGCTATGGGACAAGCCAGGCGGTGATGGCACATGCCTTTAATCCCAACACTTAGGAAGCAGCAGGTAGATAGAGCTCTGTGAGTTCATGATCTACAAAATGAGTTCCAGGACAGTCAGAGCTTCACAGAAAAACCCTGTCCTGCCTAAAACAAACAAACCAAAAAAAAAAAAAAAAAAAAAAAAAAAAAAAAAAAAAAAAAAAAAAAAAAAAAAAAAAACCACTAAAAACATATTTTCAGATATATTTCAGAAGAATTTCTAATATATAGACAGCACTGGCCAGCAAAAGTGTCTCAGAAATCCCTATGCCTGACTTAAATAGTCAAAGCTACATTAAATGAAATAAAATAACCTGACTTTAGTAAGTTTATTTCAAAATTGTTAAAATTATCTTAGTATTAGAATAATCAAAATCAGACATGTCTATTGTAACATTTAGGAAATAAAATCTATCTAGAAGCACATCATGAAAGACAACATAAAAAGGTTCAAACACCTTAGTAAGATGGTAATCAGCTCAAACATTTAAGTAAGTACTTGGCTGGAGAGATGGCTCAGCTAGTGAGAGCACTTGCTGTTCTTGCAGAGGACTAGGTTTGGTTCCCAGCATCCACATGGTGGTTCATACCATCCCTATTCTCCAGTTCCAGGAAATCCAATATCTTCTTCTGACCTCTGTGGGCACCAGACATGTATGTGGTGTACATACATGCAGGCAAAACATTCATACATATAAATAAATACAAAAGAAAAAATGTAAGAACATTTAAAAGACTGGAGAAAAACAAACACCAAAACTACTGAAATATAGCAAACTCAGAGGCATTTGGGACTGATACTAGATCTTGGTTAACCAATATAATTCAGTGTAATATACCTTGGTATCTATTCAGTTTTTTAAGTGTATGTGCAACATGTGGGTCTCTATGATTTTTTGAAGATTTTTTAAAGGATTTATTTATTATGTAAATACTGTTTTGCCTGTATATGTCCCTGCAGGCCAGAAGAGGGCACCAGATCTCATTAAGGGTGCTTGTGAGCCACCATGTGGTTGCTGGGAATTGAATTCAGGACCTTTGGAAGAGCAGTCAGTGCTCTTAACCTCTGAGCCATCTCTCCAGCCCAATTTTTAAAGATATGTGTGAGCCTGTGTGTGCACACATGCACGTGTACCCCACATGTGTGAGGGCGCCCACAGTGGCCAGAAGAGGTTCACACAGTCTAGAGCTGAACTTACAGGTGCTTGTGTACTCCCTAACATTATTGCTGGAAAACAAATTCCAGTTCTTTGGAAGAGCAGCAAGCACTCTTCACCACTGAGCCACACCACCAGTCCCTCCATCTCATTTTTTATATAGGGTCTCCATTGAACCTGCAGCAATTTGATTAAGGTGAGCCACAGCCAATGAGCACCATGGACTTGTTCTGCCTCATGCCCACACCAGACCCCAATACTGGGACTACAGATCAGCACTGCCACAACAGACTTTTATGTGGATGCTGAGGTGCTGAACTCAAGAGCCTCATGGTTGTGTGACATGCATGCACTTTACCTCCTGGACCATTTCTCCAGCCTGAAGTCTCCTCTTAAGGCACTGTCAGAACACATATCAGTATAGCAACAAATGAAAATGTCGACATTCAGATAGAAAATATAATAAAGTATGTTTTTCCTTCCTGTCCGAGACAGGGTCTTCCAGTGGGCCTCTTAACTCAATCCTGCTGTATCAGCCTCCGTACGTGCTCAAACTGGAAGCATGTGCAACCACACCTAGCTTCTTCATATGATCTGCCCTATATTTCAACATCTGTTAGGGGCTACAAGTTAGTCCATTTCAAAATGTTTTAAATTTCTAACTTTTATTTTAGCAAAGGAGTGAATACGCGTGATTTTAATTCACAAAGATTTAAGATATGGTTAACATGTCTAGATCAGTTCTTCCTCAGCCACCTACCTTATCACCTGAGTCTCCTTCCAGCCTTTATTACGTCAGGGCATACAAAAAAAAAAAAAAAAAAAAACCTGTAAGACTGTATGGTTCATACACATAAACCGAAGCCTTCTCAGAGGTAGAGGTAATCTGCTGTGGGAGCTCAGTCACTCCTAAGCTGAGATCATTTACCTCAGCATATACATAACCCACTCCAGTCAGCTGTGGTGGGGAGCTAAACTACCCATCTTTCATATGGGTAACTAGCAAAGCTGCAGGCTTCCCTCCTGTTTCACTGCATGAGTCAGAATGAGATTAGAAGTCATCCATCACCTCAGAGGGCTGGGTGAAATCTTTCTTTCTAGCCTACGCAGAACTGTCTTGTCCTAAAGAAGCACCAGGTAACAGTCAACACAGAGGAACCGAATGTAAATTAAAAGGAAGAAGTCTCAGAAAGAGCTGGCTCCTAGCAGTCTGGGGGTAACAGCACTTGCAAGAACATGCATTAGCAACAGTCCACTGCTCAATATGAACCTTGACCCAAACCATATGAGAAATTACTGCTTAACTAAGAAAGTTCCAAAGAAAAGTTCCAACTGATATCAAGGTTTTCCAGTCAGAAAAAATAATTTTATTTAATGAAGTATTTCATTTCAACAGCCTTGATTGACTATTTTAGCCAAACCACAGGAGATGAAAATAACAAGGCAGGCAAATATCCATATATTATTATAAAGTCACTTACACATTACTGATCACACAATCAAAATTTTAAATGTTGGGGCTGGAAAGATGGCTCAGAGGTTAAGAGCACTGGCTGCACTTCCAAAGGTCCTGAATTCAATTCCCAGCAACCACATGGTGGCTCACAACCATCTGTAATGAGATCTGGTGCCCTCTTTTGGCCTGCAGGGACATATACAGGCAGACCACTGTATACTTAATAAATAAAATATTTTTTAAAAAAATTTTAAATGTTTATTCATCCTCAAAGGAGCCAAATATTAATAATAACATGTGTACAAAGCTGTTGGTTGTAGCATCATTGTTAACTGCAAAATACTCTAAAACAACCTACAGTGTCATACATGGAAGACCAGCTAAATTTCACCACAACACACCCACAAAGGGAATACACTAGAAAATGATAAACCAACAGACAGATGGATGGATGGATGGATGGATGGATGGATGGATGGTTGAATGGGAGAGAAATTGAGAGAAGAGAAAAAGAATGTAGGGAATGAGGCCCAGGAAATGACTCCGTGAGTAAAGTGCTTTCTCTGAAAGCCTGAGAATCTGAGTTTAGCACTAGAACCCACATTTTAAAAAGCTGAGCATGGCAGGTAGTGGTGGCACACTTTCAATCTGAGCACTCAGAAGGCAGAGGCAGGCAGATCTCTGAGTTCAAGACCAGCATGTTCTACAGAGTGAGTTCCAGGACAGTCAGGGGTGTTACACAGAGAAACCCTGTCTCAAAAAAAAAAAAAGGAGAAAAGGAGGAGAGGGTGGGGAAGGAGAGGAGAAGCAGCAACAGAATGGCATGGTGAATTTTGCTTGTAATCTCAGCACTGGGGAGGTGGAGGAAGAAACAGGAAGGTCCCTGGAGCTGAGCTCACTGACCAATCAGTCCAGTCCAATCACTGAGCTCCAAGTTCAGAGAAAGATCATGTCTCAAAAAACAAGGTGGTAGGCTGCCAAAGTTGTTGAGCAAGTAAAAGCACTTGCATGGCAAACCTGATGAACTGAATTCAAATCCCTGGAATGCACAATGGAAGGAGAAAATTGACCCCCAAAAAAATTATTCTAAGACCTATACAAACAATAATAACTATATTAATTAATTAAAATATAAGGTGGGAAGTGTTCAAGGAAAACACTTGACATTGACCTCTGACCTCCACACATACATGCACATCACACAAAGCAAACCAAAAAGGGAAGAAAAAATTCCCACAAACATGGAGTGATATACAAGATATAACGTTAAATTACAAAAAGCAAGGCACCGAAGCCATATCTAGTTTGCTAGCTCTTGTGGAAGAAGGTAAGAATTCCTATGTACCTGCATACTTGATAACAAATAAAAAGGACAAATTAGAAATTAAACTGGTGCCCAGGAGTGTTGACTGAGGTTTCTATCCCGCCTGGTCCCACATCCATTTAGTCCCAAATAAACACACAGGGGCCTACATTAATTATAAACTGATTGGCCTATTAGCTCAGGCTTCTTATTAACTCTTATATTAGCCCATAATTCTTGTCTGTGTCTGCCACATAGCTTGGTACCTTTATTGGTGAGTCAGACAACCGCAGACTGAGTCTTTCCTCTTAACAGAATTCTCCTGTTCTCATTGTCCCACCTCTACTTCCTGTCTGGTCACCCCACCTATACTTCCTGCCTGGCTACTGGCCAACCAGTATTTTATTAAACAAGTACAGAAAACAAATCTTTACAGGGTAAAACCATTGTCCCACAGCAAAGAAGGTAAAGGGGAGTGGGTGGAAGGGACTGTGCAGTGACGATTCTTACTTAGAACAGCTTTTTAGGAAGAAGTTTTACCCTTTCAAACAATGTTAATGGCCGGGCAGTGGTGGCACACACCTTTAATCCCAGCACTCGGGAGGCAGAGGCAGGCGGATCTTTGTGAGTTCGAGGCCAGCCTGGTCTACAAGAGCTAGTTCCAGGACAGGCACCAAAAAAAAAAAAACTACAGAGAAACCCTGTCTCGAAAATCCAAAAAAAAAAAACAACAAAAAAAAAAAAACTAAACAAACAATGTTAATGGTCTATTTACTCAAAATCTGGCCTAAAAGCAGCAAGAATCAGGTGGAAAATCTAAAATAAAAACCAAATACACACAAGTGAGCAAAGCTCCATTTCAAATAAGTATATGGAAGGGGAAAGGTGACCAGCTTACACTGACTTGATTCATTTCTCTTAAAGTATCATTACTATTTAACTATTTTCTTGCTTAGATTGTTGGCAGAGGCATAGAATTTTTGTATCAGATCTTGCTAGAATGGGATCAGATCTCATTCTAGATGATTGTGAGTCACCATGTGGATGCTGGGAATTGAACTCAGGACCTCTGGAAGAGCAATCAATGCTCTTACCTTCTGAACCATCTCTCCAGCCCAAGAAACACTCTTGAAAATTAAAAAGTATTATCAAAATTCAACAGAAACAGTAGAAGAAAAAATTCAAGGAAACATCCAGAACCCCCTACCCCCCCCCCCAAAAAAAAAACCCTAAGAAAATTAGAAGCTCTACCTAATTTACCTAGTGTTGAGTTAATAGGGTTCTAGAAAGACAAAAAACTAACAGGACTAAGTTTCAGTAAAGAAATGGATCACATTTAAAACACACACATTCTCTCTCACACACACACCACATACACAATGAAACACTTTTAACTTAAGGGTATGAAATTTGAAGCCTCCTGAGTGCCAGCAAGATGGTTCAAAGGGTGAAAGCACTTGTGCAAGCCTGGGAACCCGCGTTCCACCCCTGGAATCTACATAAATGTGAATGAGGAAAACCAATTCCACAAAGGTGTCCTCTAACCTCCACAAACAGGCACCTCCCACATATCATACATGCACACACAGTAATAACAAAAATTTTTAAAGTCTCTTTAGTATTTAACAGAAATGAAAGAGAAGTATCCAGAGACTTAACATTCTGAACTTTCAGAGCACTTAGGCAAAAAATAAAAGGATGTATTTGAACGATGTAACTAAAAAGATTTCCAACAGCAACAAAGTAAACTTAAAAATAAAGAAAGGAACAATGCCTTTCAACTAGAGAATTCTTCTCTAATAATCCACATGTAGCAAAGTATTCACTTTTAAAGATAGGACGAAAATGCCAGACTTGCAAATTGTCAAAAACTAACCACCCATGGGAAGGGACCTAAGTAACATACTGAAGAAAAAAAAAAAAAAAGGAATAAACCAAGAAAGAATCTGGGTCTGGCAACAGGAGACTTAACATAAAGAGAACAAAGGGAACCACAGCAAAGCTGCCCAGTGACCCTAGAATCCAATTATCCCAGATGGGAGCACAGGACAGAAGGTTCTAGATAGGTCTCAGGAAAAGGGCGATTAGCTAGCCTGCTACAGAGGCAGAGACACAGTATCATCCACCACCCTCGGCTGAGTTATAAGAACATTTGGAAGAAAACATGTCTAAAGTTAAAAATTTTTAAAACAGACAATGACTAAAGAAAAATAAAGTGTTGAAAAATAAAGAAAAATTAGTCACTACATTAACCAAAACTTGTTATCTAATTACGTTAAGAAGTGAAGATAGCTAACAGCATAGCAAACAATAAAGTTCTCAATTACTACAGAAAGGGGGCCAAGAATAAGGCCTCAAATCGATAAATAACTGTGAGTTCTGACAAGTACTCGGGTAACAGAACACGTGCACTGAGCAGAGCTGAAAGATGGCTGCAAACAGCAGGCCTGAGAATAGAGAAAGAAACTGCTTTTCTAATTGAAAATCCTTTGATTTTATTAATCAACTGTGTATGTATGCATTTTCTGAAAACAATTATTTTAAAAGGATATAAGAGTCATATCAATTCATGAACTTGCCCAAATCATATTTTAATTTTAAAACTGTCCAAAATGGGGTAGAATGCCTACCCAGTGTGTACAAGAGCCTGGATCAGATCCCAAGCACTGTACCAAGGGTATGGGGGGGAAGGCTTAAATCTATTACAAAGCATAAAATCTCAAATATCAGTTCATCATTTAGAACCAAGCCACTTACTCACTTCCTATTACTTTTGCACTAATTTATCCTTTTCTACTATTGCAAATATAATTTCAAAGCTGGCCAAAATTTGTCATCTATATGCTAACAAACCCAGATACCTACAGAGCTAGGAAAGAGAGGGCATCTGGTCCTGCTGACTTCTACATCGAGGTAAACTGATCCAGAAGGCCTACTGCCCAAATGGCTCAAGTATTTTACTCTATTTTTTAAAGGGACTTCTAAAATCAGTTTTCAACACCATATATAACGAAACAATTTGTATGAAACCACATTCTCAAAACTGTAACATACTAAACAAATTGTTTTCATTCCTTCTATCACAATTCGGAGCTATTCAGACCTATTCTGGGGGGTAAAATCTGTAAGATTGTATCTACTCTGCCAGTCTTCAGTTTAAATCCTGCATGTGTCTCCACCTAAGTGGGAACCAGTAATGGAGAGTGGGGGTTGAAACCATTAAAGCCACAGCGGATTACTAAATCAAGAGTCCAAATTGGACACGTTCCTATCTGGGAAGCCAGACTCAAATAGCTACATAAAAATTACTAAGAGTTTAAAATTGTTTCAAAAATAACTTCCCCGAAGAAGCTGATTATATAGAGAGAATGAAAACAAAGGCCATGAATCATTTAAGAAAATCTGGCATAAATATCTATTTCTATGTATTAGCAAGATCTGATACAAAAATTCTATGCCTCTGCCAACAATCTAAGCAAGAAAATAGTTAAATAGTAATGATACTTTAAGAGAAATGAATCAAGTCAGTGTAAGCCCTGTACAATTATTATTTCAAAACAACATAAAATACACAGATTGTAAGAAAAAACATATATTTAGAAAGCACTCCTTCCTATAAGTATGCAAAGTAATTATGGTATTTACAGACCCCATTTTAAAAATAATTTATGTGTGTAGGTGTTTTTGCCTGCATGTATGTCAGTGTACCACATGCATTTAAGTATCCTCAGAGGCCAGAAGGTATTGAATCCCTTGGAACTATAAGATGGTTATGAGCCACATGTGGGTTTTAGGAATGGAACCCAGGCCTCTGGAAGAAGGGCGAGTGCTCTTAGCCTCTGACCCAGCCCCTGAAATTTACAGACCTTTTAGTATGAGACTTTCTTCAGAGAACAACCTGCATTTTACATTTCTTTGTAGTTTCTTTTGGTTTTGTAACAAAGATTATTGCAAAAGCACAAAGTGGGAAAAATTTCCCATACTTACACTTACTGCTAGGCTGGGAAATTTTATTCTTTTAAAAGTAATGAGACCATTTATAAAGAAATAGAAAAAAATACAAATTGGGCATATATTTATTTGAATGATCCCAAATAAGACTCACAACATTCCAATTTATATAAAGATTTGTATTTTTTATTATGTACATTTGTCTATGCCCTTAGGAAGTCAGATGTCCCCAGAGTCCAGAAGAGGGCATTAGATCCCTGGGGCTGGAGTTGCAGGCTGTTTTGAGTCCTGCAATGTGGGCTGAAAACAGGTTGGTCCTCTGAGCCACCTCTCCAGTCCCCCCAATATTCTATTAAACAATCACATGCAAACTCTTCAAGTATTAACTAATTTTTGAAATAGCTATTATTACTTAACAAAAACCAAAAGTTGGATTTTGTTTGTTTTTTAAGACAAGAGTTTCTCTGTGTAGCTTTAGAGTTTCTCTTTGTAGCCTGTCCTGGAACTCACTCTGTAAATCAGGCTGGCCTCCAAGTCACAGAAATCCACCTGCCTCTGCCTCCCAAGTTCTGGGATTAACTACAGTCCAGCCAGAAGTTGGATTTTTTTTTCCAGTTTTTGAAGACAGGGTTTCTCTGTGTAGCTTTGGAGACTGTCCTGGAACTCACTCTGTAGAAAAGGCTGGCCTTGAATTCAGAGATCTGCCTGCCTCTGCCTCCCAACAGGTGGGATTAGTGTGCTGCCACTGCCCCACTTGGATTTTTTTAATATAATGATTGATATAATTTCAATCTGACCATCTTCCAAAATATATACTTATTAAATACTTTTAAGACCTTAAAAAAAACTACTTTTAAATGAGAGTCTAAAACAACCAAACAAAATTCCTGAAAAATCAATAAATGAAAACAATGAATGTAAGCCCTTAGGACTAACTTCTCATAACAAATGTCGAATGTGGGTAGCTACTTTACACACATCAGGTGAGGCTTGATCTGTTAGTTGTATTATAATTTCCTTTTTTAAAAAATTGCTGATGATTAGCCAGGCGTGGTGGAGCACACCTTTAATCCCAGCACTCGGGAGACAGAGGCAGGTGGATCTCTGTGAGTTCGAGACCAACCTGGTCTACAGAGCGAGTTCCAGGACAGGCTCCAAAGCCACAGAGAAACCCTGTCTCGAAAAACCAAAAAAAAAAAAAAAAAAAAAAGAATATAGCAGTCTCTTCTTGAGGAGAAGACAGTAAAAGAACATTCTCAAAAGTAAGTCTTGAGGGCAGGTCAAAGATAAACAGGGAAGCAGATTTTGACAAGGAAGGCTATCTTCAACCCAGCTGGAATGAAGAAAAAAACAAGATACAGTATCTACTCAAGAATGGAAAACCCATCATTGATAGCTACTCCATCCTAAAGCAGATAAAATCCAGTTGGCTATATTATCTTTTTAAATGATACAAACTGCTTTATCTTAAAAAACAAACACCCAATTCCCTTTGCAAAGAACCTTGTAAAATTCAGTTAGCTACAATTTATTTGTGCAGAATCCAGCTGAGGCAGCCACTTAAGTGCAAATTCAATTTTGGAATGTCCATGTTCAGTTTCAACAGTAGTTTTCAAAATCTGAAACTGCCCTCCTGAGCTCACCTGGTTTTTCTGCATCTGTGTGTGTGTGCGCACGCACACACACACACACACACACACACAGAGAGAGAGAGAGAGAGAGAGAGAGAGAGAGAGAGAGAGAGAGAGAGAGAGAGAGAGAGGCTTCTCAGTGTATCTCCCAAAGGGGAAAATCTGTCTTAAGACCTGTAATTTAAAGACTGTAATTAACTTTTATAGGAAATACACCTGGAAAATCTTCGACTATAACTAAAAGTAATCAATATATTGCCTAAAATCAGATTTCTGAACTACCAGAAGCAAAGGCAAAATTCCACAGCTTCAGAAATCTCTCCCTGTTCTACAGGGCACAACACCCCACCACCCAGAATCTCCTGTATGAGAAATAAAAAGAAACCAGCAGGAGGAAGGGAACTGAACTGAAACACATTTGTAAACACCCGGAAGCTTACTGCATTTTCTCCCACACCTATATTGAGGGAGCTGTCATGTCTGTGTGGTGCATTTCAGCCCACAAAAAAGAGAGCTGAACAGAGTGAAGCTGATTTTCAAAGCCGTTTTCTTCCTGTTTATACAGACAATTTTTTATGACCATTTGCTAGTACTTTAATCAATAAATTGGGTAGTGGAAATGAAATATCAAATTTTAAAAATGAGTGACTTTTAAGATGAAGAACTTAAGCAAGGCAGTGGTGGTGCACGCCTTTAAGCCCAGCACTCCGGAGGCGGTGGCAGGTGGATCTTTGTGAGTTCAAGGCCAGACTGGTAGACAGAGCAAATTCCAGGACAAGCACCAAAGCTACACAGAGAAACCCTGTCTTGGAAAAAAAAAAAAAGTGGAATTTAAAACATACTCATATCAAAACTCTAAGGAACTCATTTCAAGCATGTCTCCAGCCAGAGCCCTTTAAGTCCCTTAAGTTACTAAGCATTAAGTTTCTGAATGACAAAGCGAAGACCTCACTCTCACACAGACAAGTCTGCACGGTGGTTGAGTTTAAGTTTTGCGCTACCTTTAATACCCCGAGCATCTAAAGCAACTCCTAACCTTTGTCTTCGTTTCACAATCTACACATCAGGGAAAACTACAAGGATGGGTAGTTAATTAAATTAGTCAGGACTAAATACCAGCAAGCTGCTTTGAAGTTACTTTATGTTGTTCTCAGTTCTCCTCCTACTCAGAAAAGCTAATAGGTGAGAAAACACCTGGAATTACTATAGATAATAACATCTACAGACTCATAGTAGTTAAAAACATGGTTTATATTTATAAGTTTCTAAGTAAGAAGTTCATTCAACGATTGCCACAGATTTCAAGATAAGACTGCAATGAACAGTGTTCTGGCCGATTCCTTTTGAGGCCCAATGGTATCTATTCTTACCCACATTCCCAAAACAGACTGTTATATAAAAATCTCAGAGCATCTTGAGAGGTCTTGGCACAAGACAAATCCAGGTAAGATGAACAAGCTGTTACTGTAGTTGATACTATTCTCAGCATTCTCAACTGTCAATCAAGGTAAGATTCATCACAAGCACACCCTCCCAGTACCAGCCCCCACTGAGAATCTATCAAAGTACTTCCTCCTCAGCCATCTGTCCAGGAAAGTGCTATGAAAACACCTAGAGCATTTGCGCTCCTGTCTGAAAAGGATGTGAATAAAGCAAACACTGACAGACTGTACAACACATATTCTCCACTGCAAAGCTGTCGACCAAATCCCTTCTCGAGCCCAGGCTGAACAAACACATTTAGAGAGGTTTGAAAGTACAGCTTAACTAAAGACTGTTTTTTTTTTCAACAGAGATGTATGTTGAAGAAGTGCTCAAAAAGGAAAGAAAAAATGTTAAGGGAAAATCTAAATATAAGCGATTACCTGAGAGAAGAAGACTCAAATTTTAAAATAAGAATTTAAATTACTCACTTAGCCACTAACTATTCATTTTTTTGCTAACTGTTCTACAAATACTATAACGTTGTTAGCATCTCTAAATCTAGTTTGAAAGAGCACAAACAAATCTTTCATATTCCAGCACAGAAATAAACTGCATAAATGCCAATGAGGAAGCCTGCAATATGGTTCAGCAGGTAAAAGGCACATGCCACCAAGCCTTATGACCTTAGATCACTAAAGAGAGAAACAACTCTTGAAAGTTATTTTCTAATCTCCAGTGCTTCAAACACACACACACACACACACACACACACACACACACACACTAAATTTCAATGAGGAAAAAGAAGAATGTTGTAAAATCTTACTAGTAATGATATCAATGTAAAGAATGGTTATAATTATCTTGAGGGTAAATGAATTCCAGGAAAACAAAAAGTTCTAATTCCTCGCCTAGCCCATCCTTTAACTCTGCTTAGGCCAAGCAGAACATTCTTAATATATTCAGTATATTGCTTAGAAAATAACATTTGATCACAACAGAACCTTTCAGCTTCAGCCTTGTCAAACACACAGAGCACGTGGTGGGTTCCAGGGCTTTCACATCCACTACCAATCCTTTAGAGGTTGTAGGAACAGGCTGGGCCTGCTTAAGGTTCTGGGGCTGGAGTAGGGAAGAACACTATCAACGTGGTAACTAAGACAATTAGACTTAGGCCTTACAAACAGTACTGAAAGATAGTTGAAATTCGCTGGACGTGGTGGTGCACGTCCCAGAACTTGGGAGGCAGAGGCAGGTGGATCTCTGTGAGTTCAAGGCCAGCCTGGTCTACAGAGTCAGTTCCAGGACACAGACAAAGATGTACAGAGAAACCTCTCGGAAAACCAAAAAAAAAAAAAAAAAAAAACTAACATTTCCATCTGCCCATGTATATGCCCACACTGTCAGAAGACTACAAATTCTTATGTTAACAAGGTCTTAAATAGCCAATTGGTTACAATCTAGCTCAGTTTACTGGCTAACATATTAGGAAGGGAAGGCTACAAAAAGCATTCTGGGAAGTAAATGTACTTATTCTACATTTATTCTCAACCTGAAGTTAGAGATCATTTCACATCTACATGAAAAACTTCATCAAGCAAGCATTTTCTGAGTATATCACTGAAGACATCTAGTAAACACACCACAAGATGCTACTTAAAAGTAATGCATTCAACCTCATGAACTAAATAACATCCTATTTAGAAAATTCAGTTCAAGGGACAAACTAGTCATATTTAAAAGTAGGCTGAGAGAAAGAGGATACAAAATAACCCATTACTCCACCAAGGTGGCTTCTTACCTTTATCACAAACTGATCAAGCCAATTATTACCATGAACAAAGTGAAAGACTTTGAGACACCTTAGCACTACTGCACCCCCCATCCTGGGAACCAGGCCTCTAGCATTAGGAGGCACCTTAGCACTACTGCACCCCCCTTCCTGGGAACCAGGTCCCTAGTAACCAGCCACGCGTGCATGGGAGCTTTGAGTACTTTCCATCCCCATTGTAGTCTTTCTCCAATAGACCCGGACCCTGGAACTGGGGTGAGACGACCTGCAGGTGTTCCTCCTTGTAACCGCCATAACATTGATCAAGTAGAGTTAGCTGACCATTGTATGAACTAGTCAAAACAGTTGACAAATGATTTTTGGACTTTCCCTTTGATTCTGTACTACCCCCTCCCTGAATTTGTGGTTTTTTCCTTTAAAAGAGCTTGTAATAGACAAAGCAGGGTCCTTCTCCTCTCGAGGCTGAGGGACCTCTGCCGTGGCAGAATAAAAATTCCTCTTGCTATTGCATCAACCGTGCTGTGAGTGTCTCTTGGGGCGACCTCCTCCTTGGTGGGGCTTTAGGGCCCAACATTAGAACCAGTCAGCACCTCACCTACTAAAAGGACCTTTAAAAAAAAATAAAATAAAGGTTTACTTTCAATAACCTTTGCAAACAAAACTGCAGACCAAGCCAATCGCTCCTTTTTCTCAACTAGAGTGATACAGCGCTGGAAATTTAGAGCTCCCGCATAACTTTTAGAAAAACAGCTCCAAAGCAAACAGTACTTTGAAAACCTAAAGTTCAGGTACTTGGCTTTCCTTAGTTTAAAACAGTTGTATTTAGGGTATTTTTTTTAAAGCACTTTGTGTTTTTGTTTTGGGTGTTTTTGTTTGTTGGTTTTGGGTTTTGTTTTGTTTTGTTTTGTTTGTTTTGTTTTTTGTGTACTTTCCTGGAACTAGCTCTGTAGACTAGGCTGGACTCAGAACTAGCCGGCCTCTGCCTCCCTGCTAGGATTAAAGGTGTGCACTGTCACCACCACCTAGCAAGTACTTCATGTTTCAGCCCTGTCTTTTGTCACTGGTTAAACTTTCTACTTAAAAAAAAAAAAAAAAAAAAAAAGGAATGCCCAAGCCTCTAGCTTCTGAAAATAACATCTGGTATGGGCATATAACACAAGGCTTGAGAGACTGGCCCAGTTTTGATTTAAACTTTAGTAATTTAAAACCAGAATGCCCTTAGCCACAATTAGGCATAAATCAGGTTTTACCTTATTAGGAGATTTGCTATTTTCAACATTTATCTTCAACCACTAAATGGATTTATCTTCTAACACCAGAGAATTTCCTGACTTTCCAACTAGGTTAAACTAACCACCAGACCCCACGTGCTTGAAACTTCAGTCTCTACAAATAGATCCCTATTGCCAGCTTCATGAATTTATCTAATTTTGTAACACCAAGTTTGGTAAGAACAGGTGTCCCTAACCATTTTACTTACGGGATCTCAAAGTAGGCTCTTGAACCTTAAAGATCTCAGGGGTCCCTTTTCAAGGGATCCAGAAGGTCAAAGGTATTTTCATGGATATTAAGATAGACAGATAGGTAGATAGGTAGATGGATAGATGACAGAAAAAAAGGAAGAGATGTTGCTATATTACTTCGAATGTTTCCTTTCGATCTCTCAAGAGCACAAAGTGAAGTTTTCTCTATAATACATGAGGTGTGATAGCTCAAGAGACTCCATACAGAAGCAGATGTGAGAGCTCAGCTGTCTTCCAGTAAGATAAAGTTGCAAAAACATAAATGCTTAAGAAACTACTCTTCCCATTCAATTTTTGTTCTGAGAAAGTTTTGCATAAACTTTCATTTCTGTTAAGTATTAGGTCTGTTACTGTTACTTGTAATTAAGTCAGTAAATATTTACAGTTCTAAGTCAATTTCTAATATGGTGATATTAATAGATAAAAGCCTCAAAATAATCTGGGTTCTGAAAAATGTTGAGACTATAAAAGGATCTTGCAAACAAAAGTTGTTTGAAGTATTGGAGCATACAGTTACATACCACAGTGCCTTCTGTGGCTAAGAAGCTCAGGTTAGTTCTTTAGTATCACTACTCCTTAACCTCTAATCTTGCTGCGTTCTTATCTCCTTGTAACACAATTCATCATAAAGCCAATCTGTATTGTTCCATTTAGTGGCTTTAGACGTTTAATTTTCAGAGTCCTATTTATAAAAATGCTCGCGTCTGTGATGTCATAAGTTACATAGCATCAGTCCCTCAAGCTTCTCTGTCTGTCTGTCTCTGTCTCTGTCTCTCTCTCTCTCACACACACACAAAATCTTGCTCATCCTAACAAAGACTTGAGAAGTAATGGCAAAGCACTGCCCTTTTTCCAGATGACATAATGAAACTGACACTCAAGGAAACAGAAGTGCTGGTCCAAGGAGATACTGCCCACTAGAGTCCAGGCTGTTGATCTTTTGCAATCAGCTTGGCTGCATCACTGAGGTATAACTACAAGCTCCCAATAAAAATAAGGCACGGGCATTACTTTTATTGTCCAGGTGCCAAAACAGGAATTTTCTCCCTCCTCAGTAAGAGTCTAATCAGACTCGACACCAGTCAGAGCTACCTTTCTAATCGCCTACCGAAAGCAAATAAATTCTGGAGTGTTGACGAAAAAAACTCAGGACACATAACACTCCAAGAAAGTGAGTTAGTTAAGGGAATCGCAGATTTACCACTCATTTAATTACTGAAACTACGGGCAAGCAAGAACAAGATCAAGCTTACTCCTTTAACACTTGGCTGTACCAATGAAGGGGTGCCAAAAGGTTAAAATGGGAGGCCCACATGAAATGGGGTTGGACAGAAGAAAACACCCACAGAGTTGTGAAACTAGCTTTATTGGTCCTACAAATGCAAGTGATTAGACCCACCCTTCCAAAGCAGGGTCAGAGGCAACCATCTGCCGCACGCTGTAGCTGTAAAGATGCCACCCTCTGCTCCGGACAGAGATCACCCTTCCATTACTAATTCTTTCCTGTTGTCAGCACGAACCTCCCAGTTGTGCTTCATTTCAGTGCGCTGAATTCCTCGGGAGAGGCCTGCTTTGCTGCATCTCTTTTCCCCAGTCAAATGGACTCCCTGACTGACAGAGGCAAGACTGACTCACGACAGGATATCTGCCACTTGCATAATTCTTGTCTTTTTTTAGACGCATGTGCACAATGGAGCCATTTCTAAGTTTGATGTGATCTTACATAGGAGGAAAAAGAGAGAATCAGGTTGTTCTGACACAGCCACCTCTGAATCCCTGTAGCTGACCACAGATGAACAAACAAGAGGAAGTGCCCCATTCCTTGTGAGGTGTATGCTTTTCTTAGTGGTTGTGTGCATATGTGTGTGTGTGCGTGCGTGTGTGTGTGTGTGTGTGTGTGAAATCTATTGAGTAAAACTCAGCTATAACTAATTAGCTAACACACCACCAGTCCACGTGTGATACACTTTTGTTATGTTCCAAGCTCAAGACTCACTGTTAAAAATGCATTTACAGATAAGAATCCATTTACACAAGTTCCTACATTCCCACAAAGAACTGCAATACTGGCCCACATGGTAGCACATGCTATAATCCCAGCACTCCAAGGGTTGAGGCAGAAAAATTACGAATTCTAGGTCGCCCCAGGCCATAATAGAGACCCAGCCTTGCAAACCAAAGGAACCGCTACTACTGCCCGGTGAAACCAATCAACTGGTTAATTTTTAAAGTCTTCATGCAGGAAAAAGACACCTGACTTTTACAAAGGTAAGCAAGTCACCAAGTCTTGGAGCCCCGGAAAACTACAGTTACTTCTATTCCTAATGCTAGAAGACAGCTTTCTTTGTGCCACCCCGTATGTTTTGCTTCAAAAACAATCACAATCGAAGAAGTAACCTGTCAAAAGTATTAAAGCAGTCTCTCTAACTCCCGAGCTCCAGGCCAACCCAGAAGAAACCACTCACTCGGCTGAACCGTACCACCGTCTTCGAGCATTGAAAACAAACTTGATTCCTGATGTTCACTATCCACATTTTAAACTACAGCTCACGCTGCCAGGACAATCTTAAAGCTCATAAACAAAGACCAGCGACGGCACCAGGGCCCTACCAGGAAGTAATCAAAGCGAGGTGGCCGGTCCGACCTTAAGTCCCGGCAGACAATGAGAGGGGACCGGGGCTTCCGAGGAGCCAGAAGGAGTTAACACTTAAGCAACCCCAAATCGTAGCATAAACCTGAGTGTTTTACAGCACACACAACCGTGTGCTCGTTCCCAACACACTCCTGACCAACACGAAAGTCCGTCTCGGAACAATCTTCGAAAGGCAAAAAACTCGAGCTGCCCCTTCCCCAGCAGCTAGTGGCTGCCTTCTCCCCCGAGCTTTCGGAGCCCTCAGCCTATTCTCAAACTTCACCCTCCCAAGCTGAGGCAAGATTCAGAGATCAGCCGCCCCCAGCGCGGTCGACTCAGGGAGTGCGGGGGGGGGGGGTTGTTAGACAGGAGCCTGTGGGAACGGGGGGGAGGGCGGGGGAGACGCAGCCCGAAGGGGCCCGCGCGCCCGGCAGTCCAGACAAAGCTGCGCCCACAGAGCGGCGCTTTTCCTGTCCGGCCCACGGGGGACCGCGAACCCGGACCCGCCACACGCGGGACCAGCCCTTATGTTCGCGGAGGCTCGGGGTGCGGGCCGCCGCGTCATCCCTACCGCTGCGCGCTCGCCTCGGGCCCCCGCGGGCCTTTCCTCTGCCGGCCCGGCCGTCGGGCCGCGCGAAACAAAGGAGCCGCCGCCGCGCCCGCCGCGCCGCGTCCCCTCAACCCCGCGCGCCCGGCCCGCTCCCCGCAGCCTCCCCCGAGGCCGCGCGCCACCCGCCCGCGGCCCTTCGACGGCAAGGCCCGGACCAGAGCCGGGGCCTCGGGTGCGCGGCCGGCCAGCCCCGGGGCCGCACTCACCGCTGCAGCACCAGGACGACGGGGAGCCGTTGGGGAACTTGGCTGAGTCCGGGGCGATGCAGACGCTGGAGCTGAGGTGCGGACACTCCATGGCCACGAGGACGGCGGCGGGGACGGCCGAAGCTGTGGGGCGGAGGGACTTCGGAGGCTCCGTCTGGGGTCGCTCCTAGCCCGGCGCTGGGCAGACGGTGGCTGCTTCGTCCCGAGCCTTTGCGTCAAAGAAAGCAAGGGCTTCCGGGCGCCGGGTTTTGCCACCCGCCGTATCCCGGCGCCCCGCTCCGGAGAATGAAAATCCGGACTCCTGGTTCTGCCGCCGCCCGGCTACAGCAAGCTTCCGCCTTCTCCGAGTGGCCCCGCCCACCAGACTGGTCACGCCCCCGAGGCCGGGCCCGCCCCGCCTCCGTGTTAGCCGGTGGGCGGGGCCTTGGCGCTCACCGTTCGCGGGAGGAGTGTCCCACCGGGCTGTAAAGTGACTTTCCCAACTGCACCGAGCTGCTGGCGGCAGCTTCCTGGGACCCCAGCAAGTGTGGGTTCTCCGCCTGGGAAGACCAGTCGGGACCGCTGCGTCTACTGCAGTGAATCTGGGAGGCTTAGAAAGAGAAGATGTAGCCACTGCAAAGTGCAGAAAATGAACAACCCTCCAACCGACAAGCATTGAAGCCCCATTTTACACAGGAAGAAATAGACGAGGGTGCTTGTGGAGTGGCCCTCGGTGGCCCAGCCGACTGCAGGGAGTCCAGAACAGTTCTGACTATTCGTGTAACAGGTTGCGGTTTGGAACCATTCTGGGTTCTTAACTGTAGTCTGAGCGCGTCACCTGGCTGCTGCCTGGCTGGGCCCGCGAGGCTGCCGGTGTACCTGGGTGTAGCACTGCTATTATGACTCACTGTTATCTCGTGTCCATTGTGAGACTTCTCATACCTGTCCTTCTCGAAGTTGAGAGAAGTAACAATCTGGTTTGCTGTACAAGGTCCGGGTTACCAGGTGATTAAAAAAAAAAAAAAAGGCAGTGTAATATTCGTTAGACTCCCACCACTGTCTCCCAGACAGTCACTTTGCATACCATACCTTGTTTAAGCTTCAAAACACCCTCCCACGCTGCTGCTACGGCCCCCCTTTTTTACTGCCAGTGAAATGGAGAGTAAGACCTACTCTGGGAGGATTGGACCCCAGCTCCAGATCTTTCTTTAGAAAGATAGAGAGGACAAGCTTCTTTAGGGAGAAAGCCTGTGACTTTCACTGCCTGGGTTTTGAATCCCGGATGTCTGGGGATCTCAGAAACCTAGCCTCTAAAGTTGGAGGGTTGGTTTTTTGTTTTGTTTTACCTGGTGAAGGAGCCGCGTGACAGAAGGCAAGCAAGGGAGAGGGAAGACCGATGTAGCAATTCTTCAAGCAGGAAAAACAAAGGTCAGGAAATGATTAACCGGCTGGGCCAGATAGTGGTTAGTTAGCTCAGGGCATCTCGCCTAAGAACATGCCTCTAGGACCCCCAAAGCCACTTCGTACTCGCTAAGCCACACTGCTGCTATCTGCCTGATGGTGTCCATTCCTCTAGGGCATTCTGCCCTCGGAGGTATTTCAAATTCCTCAGTCAACGCTCCTTTGCCATTTTCCCAAGCTGAATAAATATTACTGTTAAAAACAAGGCTCGGACCGGCTTTGACAATAAGGAATTATGGAAAGTGAGGTGCCTACTGTGTGTTCAGAGGTTAGCTCCGCTGGCTACTTGATAGTGAACCTGAGCTAGTCCTCTCAAGTCTTTTTCCTCTCCTATCCTCTGGAAAAAACAGTACTTAACTGTTGTGAACTCCTCCCCTGTAGTAATCAGCAGAAAAGGTTTGCTTTTCTTTTTTTAAACTTCAGGTGGAGGCTGCTTCCTTGGGAAGAGAGAGGAGAATAAACAAAATCTGACCCCTATTCAATCTCCTCCACCTGTTTATCTGAAAAGTCTGGCTCTAGCAATGCTCTCTGTGTCCTTCTGGGCACTCGCCCTCATACAGCATCCACAGCCCCTCATTTAGTATGGAGCATGCGCCTTTCCCAGGCTGCTTTTCATACCAGCGTGCCCTGCCATGTTCTTTTCAACCTGGGAGAAATGGTTTGCTAATCCCCTAGACCTCACTTTTAACATCACTTCCTACCTCCTACCAGAGGACTTTCCTGACCCTGCCCCAGCCGCAGGTTACCTCCCAGGGTGTCATGCCCTTGACTGCCCCTACAGTGCCTTTTAAAAACACACTCCTTGTACGTAATTATTTGTTTAATGTCTGTCTTCCCCTCGGAGGTCCATAAGAGCAGCAAACAAGTCTGTCTGGTTTCCTGCTTTCTTTCTAACAAAATATGTAGAGCCTGGAGCGTATCCAATACATAAGTTTCCGTGGATGAATGGAAGGGATGGGCCTGCAAGATCCGTGGGCCCAATCAATGTAGAGGCGATATTACGAATCTAGAAAATGATAACTAAATTAGCATTCAGTTCTGTTTAGAATTTTCAAAGGAATGTGAAAAGTAGCTTATAAGATGTAAACTGCTTAAGAAACAATGTTAGAATTTTTATTACTGTTTCTCTCAATCAGAATTTTTTTTTAAAAAAAAAAGATCACTCTTAGAGCTGAAGTCCTAATTTAGTCACCCCTAATAACAGTTGTCCCTCAGAGGACAGATTCTAACAGGTAATTCAAAGAAACTGGGGAGAGGAGCTTTCACCAATATCCTAAAACCGGATTTTCCTGTGCAAGTTAACACAGAAAGCTGAAATAAAACCACAGTGAGTAAATGTGTTAAATTAGGGGAGACCACGGGGCACACTGAGAAATCTGCCTTTTCAAGCCACTGGGGTCGGCAGCTGCTTTTAATACAACGTTCGCTTCTTCTTCTTGGCTGGCATCCCTTTGGCACCGAAGAACACCAAAGGCTTACATGCCAACACCCCCGAAGGTGATGTGCCCAGTCTCCAGCTCCCCTCACAACCCCCCACCCCGGCTCTGCTGTGCTTGGCAGCTGCCAGGATGTACTACCCAGCTGCCTGAAAAGGTGCACGCGAAGCAGGGTTTCAGTTTAAAACCCACCAGAAGGGCAGACCTGTTTTTAAAGTGTGCATGTTGTACTGCAGAACTCTGCACAATTTCAATAGGCTGTCTTTATAAAGACTGTGTATATGCATTGGGAAGAGAGGAAATGGAGGGGGATCCAGCTTCATGGGAACTATGGTCAGGAAGCGGTCTGAGACCTCCCTAAAAACATTAGATTTGTGACATCTTGAATGTGTGGCCCTCACTTACCAAGTATCAAGATTGATTGGGTCCTGGGTAAAACTAGGTTTAACTATCCCTGCTCAGGCAAGGCTCCCTGGAAATACACAACATACTGGTTTAATTATTTACCCTAGTAATCTTTTAGAAGCAAAGCCTCCTTGGAAAAGCAAAGTCAGACCACTGGAGACTAGGAAGTAGTGTCAAGCTGGGAGAGGGCAGCGTGTGAGAACTCTTCCAGCACAGAGCCTCATTTTCCTTAGCCGTTATTGGACGTCCTTGCTTGTCTATCTGTAACCCCCTTCTGAAAGCACAGACCTTGCCAGTCCCTGTGCATTGCCTGATTCTTAATTCTTGGAATACAGCCGACCCTCGGGACACAGCAGGCCTTCCCTACCTGTTCAATGACTGACTATAGGAAGAGTAATGAGAACAGCCTGTATCAGGTAGAGTCTGCGTGTTCAGACCACTTCCCCAAACATGGTGGGCTGGGCTGGCTCTGGTGAGCCTACCCTCACTTGACCTGTAGGGGATACTGGTGGGGTCACTGTCTCCACTTCTTTCCATTCATCCTCTCTGCCCAGAATTCTTCCCTGGCTTCCACATCTTCAGGAGCCAAGTCCTAACTCTTGCTGACAGCATCACCTGTCCTCTCTCCGGTCCTTAAGATCTTTTTATTTTTTTTTAATTATTGTTCTAGCAGTTCCAAAAATAGCCCCTCATTATACAAAATGTGTTTCCTCACTCCTGTGTCCTCCCCCACCTCATCCTCTTCCACCTGCCACCTCCCCCTCCTTCCCTGTGGGGCCCAGAGCCTTCTCAGGACAGCCTTCCATCACTTACCCAAGCCACCTTCCAGCTCTTCTCCCACTCCCACCGCCGCCATTCTGTCCCTGCAGCTTGTCACGTGGCACTGTTATTTTCTGTTCACAGTTCAGTCTCCCGAGGGAGCAAGTGTGTTTATTTTCGTCTGTGGAGTCTCCGCACCGAGTTAGCAATAGCAGATATTAAAGCTGACTGTATCTGCTGATGGGATGCTGATAGAGTTGTCCCCTTGGAGAGTGATCACATCAACAATTACGCGGAATGTGTAGCTAGTCAGAGAAAGGGCCTGGACCGCTCAGAACAGAAACCTACGTTTACTGAATCCCCACGTAAGCGCCAAAGACTACGCGAAGAGTTCTCATTTCGTCTTAAATGTCTGAAGTACACATTACTATCTCCACTGTTGTCAAGAAAAAGACAACTTAAGGGTTAGATAATTGCACAAATTTACACCATAAATGTGCAATTATCGAAGAAGACCGCTGCCTCAGCCCTCTCGCAAATGATGGCTTAAATGATTTTTGCTGTACTGTTTGAGGAACCTGACGTTCCCTCTGAGGAGAAGCCACCAAGGGAGGTTTGTGAGTAGCTGGAGGATCATTCATCCTCAGAGCCAGCGTCAGCACCTCAGCACCGTCTTCTGTCCACCTCACAGTTTCTAAGGCCAGTCATTTGTTTAGACAGAATCTCACCACAGAACCCAGGCTGACCTTGAACTCTGGCTCCTCGGGCCTCAGAGACGCCCCAACCCCAAGCTGGGATAATCTCTTTTTCTTTATCTCTGAGAGCTCCTTTTATGAAGCAGATGAGACTTTTTTTCTTCCCAAAGACCCACTTTGCAGATAAAAGTGCTGACTGAGAAAGCAGAGCAGGGGACTCCAGCACCCAACAGTCTTTTCATTTGTAAAATCAGTGTCTTGCGCTTAGGGCTCGCCCAAGGCCCCCCCCCCCCCCCCCCCCCCCCCCCCCCCCCCCCCCCCCCCCCCCCCCCCCCCCCCCCCCCCCCCCCCCCCCCCCCCCCCGTGGTGGCACTCGGCCACCAGGGCACTCACTTTTCCGGCAGGCTCACCCTAGTCCACTCAGTAAGTGCTAAGTTTTCACTCCAGACCTGCCCCCTCCCTCCCCGTTCACATCTACTTCAGTTTTCTCCCATGCCGAAGTATGATCAGCTTTTAATCTATGGAATTTAAGCAGAAATCACAGCGAGATGCTGTGGACAGCTGTACCTGGCACTGTGGACAGCTGCTCACGACACAAATACTTCATTGTCCAGTGAAGCCTATCAGGTGGGGGTGAGACACGAGGATACCTTGGGTTAGGCCCTGAAGGGACCCTGGGTTGAGACACAGAAGGCAGGGCTGTGTGGGCTACTGCCATCACTCTGCCAATGCAAAGACGACAGCGCGCTGTGATGCTGCTCCCCTCCCCTCCCCCAGCCCAAGCACTAATTGCCTAATTGACTGTGTATGAGAGCCCCTGAGTTTCAAAGTGCCATCTAGGCTGGGAACTTGGAGCTTCTGACTGTGAACCGGCACCTGTGTGGTGGGTAGTGTAGGTGTGGAAGTCTGTTTCTTGCAGCCCTTGTCAGGAGGATTGTGTGGGAGGGTGGGGGACAGTGGCCTGAAATCGCTGGTTTCGCTATAGCTGGCACAGAAGATTAAATTTTTATTTTTTGTTCCTTATTGGAGATCTTATTATTTTTGCTTTATTTTGTATGGGTACTTTGACCGAGTGTATTTATACACCACGTGTATGCAGTGCTTTTGCAAGCCAGGAGTTGGATGCTTAGGATTGGAGTTGCTTGTGAGTGCTAGGTATCGAACCTGGGTCACCTGGAAGAGTAGCCAGCGCTCTTAACCACTGAGCCACCTCTCTCGCAGTTTTTGCGACAGTCTCAAACTTGCTACGTGGCCGAGAATGACCTTGAATTTATGACTCTCCCGCCTCAACCTCCAGACCTCCAGATTTTATAGTTTTTTTTTCCCCCGTCTTTTAAAGGGTTCTGGACCAGATCATTACACAAACATTGCTGTTGCCCTAAGCTCTGTGATATAAAAGTGAGGATTGCATAGTGCTATCTGCAAACAGGAGGGTAGTTATGAGGCTAGCAAACAGGCGATTGCAACAGCCTGTGATAAGTGCTGGGAGGGGAAGTACAGGATGTTGCTAAGCCACAAACAAGGGACAACTAACTCAGTCTGATGTGTGGGGGAGGGGGACGTGTCAAGTAAGGCTTCCTGGAGGAAACAGCACGTGACCCTAGATACTCAGGTAAAATGTGCAAGGTTGGAAGAAGGAAGAGGGTGTAGTGCCCAGGGTAGAGAGGGAAGAGTGTCTGTCTGCAAAGCTTCGAGAGACTTCTCTGCAAAGGTAGAGAGAAGCTGGAGTCCACCAGTTTGGCCCAGGAAGGAAGGCTGAACCAGGAGGCCGGCAACAGAGGCAGAGGAGCCAGAGAACAGTCTAGGTCCCTGGGGACTCTGGCATCATTCTAGGTGGCACTTTCTCTTGGTTCTGGGAGCTGCAGAAGGGAACAAAAAGATACAGGAAGATGAAAGAAAGGAGCAATGATTAAGTATCTATAAGATGTTCGAGTGCATTAGCCGCCATCTGGGAAATGCAAATTAAACCTCAGGATGTAGTAGCCAGAAGAAGCAAAGCTGAAGGTGCAATTAAGAGCCACTCCGCCACACCCTGCCTTGACCCCGAGGGCTCAGAGCCCACTGAGAGGGAAGGAAATCCTAGGTGGAGGGAACCCTCCCTATTTCTGCCTCCCCGTCTTCCTCCCTAGCCTAAGTCAGAGTCAGAAGTTCATCAGAACAGTCAGCTAACCTGAAAATGAACGTCTCAATTATCCAGAGCACAGATGTCATGATTCTAGACCATTCAGTGACATCCACAACGCCCCAGAAACATGTTGTGGGGGTCCCGCAGGCTGTGGTCTCACCTGCTGTGGGATTCCATGGCCTCCTTCTCTTGATCTTCCATCTATGAGATGGGAATAATGACAGCCGCTTCTAAAATGAGGACATTCTTCCTCCGCTTCCTTTACCCAAATATGTAATGTTTGGACAGAGAAAACAGGGAATCACAGTTCCAATCAGAACTGCTTTTCTGAAAGAGTGAGCTTCCGTGATTTACTCCTTTGAGTAGCCACACCACTAATACTGCTCTACAGTCACTGGCTTGGTTGTAAATATTTTCTGGCAGCAGGCGAGAACCTCCCAAAGAACAAGGATGGAAAAGCAGGAAGGGCCTTAGAGCCCTTTGGCCATTCTCAGTTCCCTGTTGAGTAACTGGAGTTTCCAGGCTAGAGAAGGAGCTCAGAAACAGCAAGGCTTCACGGGAGATAGCTAAGCACCCTTTGGGCAGGGCCCTTAGAGATCTAACACTTAGGCCCAGCATTGTGGCGTTCTCTGGGCAGCTCTTGGTGTTGTATCAACCCTTGCTTGCTGGGTTCTGCACAGACCCACACTATAGAGGAGTTTAGTGCACTTGCCTTGACCTTTTTCTGTGTGCAGAGTGAACATACTACTTCTACTGGGAAGCAAGACAGCTGCTTAGGTTAAAAAAAAAATCAATACAATAAAAATTATGCTAGGCATTTTAAAAAAGGAGGAAAAAAGACTTAAAACCTCTCTCAGCACTTGGAATGAATAGCACTGAGTATACAGTTGCTGTTATTCTTTTTTAAAAAATGCTCCAAGATCCACGCGGCAGTAGACAGCAGAAATGCTGTAGGTCCCAAATGGTGGTAGCGGGCCATGTGGTGGCAGGCAGCGGGCCCTGGGAGCAGCCAGTCCCAGGCAGAAATGGCTGCCGGTCCCAGAGCGGTGGTGGCGGGCCATGTGGCGGCAGGCAGTGGGCCCCAGGCAGAGATGGCTGCTGGTCCCTGAGCAGTGGCTGGTCCCAGGCAGGGAGACACATGGTGGGCCGGCAGAAGACAGGAACATGGATAGACATGACGTGCAGGGTGAGGTTGAATGTTTATTCAGGGGGTTATGGAGGAGGAAGGGTGAAGGGGGGGACAGAGAGAGAGAGAGGGAGGAAGAGGGAGAGAGGGAGAGGGAGAGAGAGAGAGAGAGAGAGAGAGAGAGAGAGAGAGAGAGAGAGAGAAAGATGGAAAAGACTGAGCTCAGGCCGGAAGCTGGAGATCAGCCTGCCTCAGCGGATGGGGGAGGGAGCAGAGTGGGAGTGGGCATAGCTTGTCTCTTAAAGGGACCAAAACCATAACAGTTGGTGCCTAATGTGCACTTATTTCTAATAGAGGGGAAAGCACAGAACACATCCCCTAGGCTCAAAGCAATGAGCCTGCTGAAGGCAGTGGTAGCCCAGGAAACACAGCCTGGCACTAGGAGGCACTCAGGGAATTACATTACTCTGGCAAATGTACTGTCACGTTGAAAAGCTTACTATAAAGCTGGTCCCAGAAGACCAGAAGTAGGGCCAAGAAGAAATATAACAGCTGTTGGCTCAGCAGAGGAAGCCTTGGTTGGAAAAGAAGAGAGGAGAGGAAGGAAAATGACTTTTCACTAGATACCTGTTGGTTCCTTCTTGGAGAGATGACTCAGCAGGTAAAGCTTTGCCACGCTTCCACACTGCTGTGGTCTGAGCTTAATCCCTAGGACCCACATGGTAGGAGTAGGAGAGCCCCAACTCCGGCAAGTTATCCTCTGACCTACACACACACCGAATAATTTACTAATTAAAGCCTCATGTCATTCCTCACCCAGCAATATTTCCCTGCAATGGGGTAGGGGAGCTAATTTTTAGAAATTTTGAATTCTATATTGAAAAATACCTTGAGCTCTTTAGGAGCTGAGGCCTCTAACAGCATAAATTGGGCTGGGAAAATCACAAACAGGTCTGCGTTTCCCGGCAGTACAGTATTCCTGTGCTCTAACAACAAGCCCTAGCTGAATGCCCAATATTTACAACCCTGTTTATGAAGTTATTGATGGTAGAAATGTTTGTGTTTGACAACCTGATATTATTAACTTGGCTGTGGCCATTGGTCTCCTTTTCTTATAACTGAAACAGAAAACCATGAATTGAAGACAACTGTTTCACAAGTCCATCAAGCTTTTAGTGCAATTAGGGAAAATTTTGTCCACATTTTCTTAAAAAGAGAGAGAGAGAGAAGAGAGAGAGAGAGAGAGAGAGAGAGAGAGAGAGAGAGAGAGAGAGAGCTGGGCACGGTGATGCACAGCTGCAATCCCAGAACTTGTGAGGTAGAGGCAGGAGGATTGCAAGGCCAGATTGGGCTATGGAACAAGATCCCGTCCCAAACACCCTACCCATCTTCATGCCCCACCCCCCACAAAAGAATGTTATAGAAGTGAGCCTGGATTTCTGAGGACTGAGGACATCTTGACTCTGATTGGACTGAAAACCCAGAATAATGCTTTTCCTTTCCATCGCTACTGCCTGTCACCAAATGCTGCCACAGGCCCCTCGTGTTTCCTACAGTCCTCCATCAGGCCACACGCCTCTGGCCTCATGCTCAGTCCGTGCTCACTTAGGCATTCCCAGCACCTGTACCGAGGCTCTTCCTCATGTGGCCTCTGAGGCTGTCCACAGAAGGAAAGAGACACATCCTGGCTTCTCATCTCCAGGTCTCACCGCCAGCTCATGGCTTGTGCACTATCAAAAGGTCCCAAAAGCTTCTGCTCTTCCGAGAAGCAAGCCTAGGCCCCTCCCTGGTATAGAGCCTTTTCCCTGCACCTGATCCCCACCAATGGGGCCAGCCTCTCTTCCCTCTACACCTCAGGGGCCTGATGGCTGAGCAGACCTGAAGGTCATTCCTCTGCCTCCTCCACCGGTTCTAGAGAAGTTCTCCCATATACACAGGTCTAGGCGCAAAGCCCAACTTCCGGAAAACTTCCGGCCACCCATCTGACTCACGTTTCTCCTTCCCTCCCTCTTCCCTTTCTCTCTTCTTCCCATCTTTCCTCCCCCGACTCCTCCTTCAACTCTTTTTTCCTCCATCACCTTCCTCTTCCATGCATCACTTTCCCGTGATCCTCTGCTTCTGTAGCATGAGCCTTGTAATTAGACATCAGTCCATGGCAGGTCACAGTAGTCCCGTAAGACTGCAATGGCGTTAAAAGGTCCCCATTGCCTGGTGACCTTCTCCAAGGGTGAAAGGCAGCATCTCAGTGTGTTTGTGGTGCTGCTGATGTAAACACACCTGGACTCTGACACATGTAACGATGTTCAGTAAACGCCTGATACTAAATGACTGTTGTCAGTTTATGTATTTATTTTATTAGGCTTCTTACTGGTGTTTTGGAGTATACTTCTTCTTATAAAAAATGTTTACTGTAGAATACGTTGCGCTGGCAGCAACCTCTCACACATCTGGAGGTTACCACACCTCAGGATTGCATCATCGTCTCCTGTGTTTGATGTAATCTTGTGTTTTGTTCACAATGGTCCTAGGAGCAACAGGCTCCATACCATATAGCTAGGTGTGGAGCAGGCTATACAATCTAGGTTTGTGCAATTTCTCTCTTTGATGTACGTATAACAATGAAATCATCAAATAACTCGTTTCTTAGATCATGCCTCCACAGCACAGGACTGTCTGAGGTAGCCCTTGTTCCCATCTCTTTTGGCATTCTGCATGTTCATGCCACCTCCTTGGTAGACACTGCACCCGGGAGTGCACCAGCTTCTCAGCCTTCACTCGTGCCTACCCATATTGTCCTAGAGTCTCCGTTGAGGGACTGGCCTGTAGGCATGTCTGTGGGGATTGTCTTCGTTATTAATTAATTGATGTAGGAGGACCCAGCCCACGGTGTATGGTACCACTCACTGGGTGGGAGGTCCTGGAAGTCAAGCAGGAGCCTAGGAACCAGCCAGGAAGCAGTGTTTCTCCACGGTTTCGGCCTCAAGTTCTTGCTTAGGTGCCTGCCCTGGATTCCCTCACTGATGGACTCTTACCTGGAAATAGAAGCCAGATAGATCCATTCCTTCCCTAAGTTGCTTTATTTGTTTATTTGTTTTCTTTTTCAAGACAGGGTTTCTCTGTGTAGCCCTGGCTGTCATGGAACTCACTCTGTAGACCAGGCTGGCCTCGAACTCAGAGTTCTGCTTGCCTCTGCCTCCTGAGTGCTGGGATTAAAGGCATCCACCATCACCACCTGGCTCCCTAAGTGTTTTCTCACAGCAACAAAATGCAACTAGAATGGTTATTATAGTTCTGGCCCTGCAGTTTATCAGTGAAGTAGATTCTTAGTAATGTTTGTCAGAGCATAGCAGCTTGATGGACAGAGCTGGGTCTGTGTGTCCATTTACCTCACGGTAACAATGTAATCTTGGATAAGTAACTTACTATCTTGGAGCCTCTGAGATCCCAAACCTATAAAATGGAGGGTTACAACCATCCCTCCCCCATGAGGTGTTAAAGAATGTATGTGATCACGTGGAAACATGTAACATTCCGACACTCATACAGTAAGCTCCTGACAAACATGAGTCACCAGCTTCATCACACGTTTTAGAGCTTTATCCTTTTTTTTTTTTTTTTTTTTTTTTTGGTTTTTCGAGACAGGGTTTCTCTGTGGCTTTGGAGCCTGTCCTGGAACTAGCTCTGTAGACCAGGCTGGTCTCGAACTCACAGAGATCCGCCTGCCTCTGCCTCCCGAGTGCTGGGATGGGATTAAAGGCGTGCGCCACCATCGCCCGGCTAGAGCTTTATCTTTTGCCCTAACCTCTTTAGAATGGGTCATTTGGAGAAAAGATTGCCAGTGTATTCACACTGGAAGATAAAGTTGTGGGCAAGGCATAGGTTAGTGCTAGCCCAGCATGCATAAGGCCCTGGGTTTGCTCCCCACATAGAGAGAGAGAGAGAGAGAGAGAGAGAGAGAGAGAGAGAGAGAGAGAGAGAGCCACGATGTAACAAAGACTAAAAGGATTCTGAAGAGGTGGGTGCCACCATGTTGGGGGCTTCAGACCTGGAAGTGGTGGAGACTTTCTTCCTAACTAACTAGGAAGATAATGCCTGAGGAGCCATTCTCTCTTACCTCCAGGAAGGCAGCCTACAGATTCGTGCTTGCTAGAGCCCTCCTTCGTCATGGCTCACCGCCATGCTGTAGAAGGAGCCTCAGCTTGCTGAGAGCCTGAAACTTGAAGCACAAATAAATGATATTTTTCCCCCACAGGAATTTGGCTAATGATGTCTCTGGCTCTGGAGGTGAGGGGGACAAAGGCACAGGGAACAGGGTTGTAAAGAGCAGGGAGCAACTCCTCTTGTGGGGTACTCCATGCCAAAAAACCAATGCCCTCACCTTGGTTTCCAGGAACAGCATTTTGGGATGTGGGGAGAGGCAACAAGGAGGGGAAAACCCAGGGGAATCATAACACTGACTTCTATTGGTAGTTGTGCACTCGGGGCATATAACCGCATGGGCCCTTTGGTCTTCTCAGTCTCATGAGAATGTGGGCTTTTCTAGGAGCTTGGTTCCTTTGAGCAAACATACGGCTATCCTACATCTAGGTCTTGGTGAGGGGTCGGTGTTGTGGGACTGACTCAGAGTGGTCACCCTGGGAAAAGTTCAATGGACTGTAATGGCGTTCTCCAGGACTAGGATCTTGTCCCTTGAGGGGCTTTTGGAGACTGCTCAGTTCAATCCACCCTGTTACCAATAAGGAAACTGAGACCTAAAGTGCTGGAGCCTGGGAGGCCAGCCCAGGGCGATTCATTCCACACCAGCATTTCGATCCCATTCTCGGTCACGTCTCCCGAAAGCCAGCTTTCAGTAATATAAAGCAGGTGGCGCTATGCAAATAAAGCCAGATTTGACTAGAAAGTGTGAGTCCTGCTTGCCCAACTTCAGATTAGAGTCCTACCCTCTCTGGCCTGGCCTGCACCTTCTTGCTGGGGGGGAGGGTCGGCAGAAGGAAGACTTGTGCAAACAGTGTCCAGATTTACACGCTGATAGAATCTTTGGGTGGAGTTGGGGCAGGTCCAAGGTGTGAGGGCCTTGACTACTTGATCAGCCTGCTCTTTTGGGCTCTGGCCAGGTGTGTAGATATCTCTTCCTCCTTCCCCTGAGCTCTCTGGCCTCCTCCAGACCGAAGGAGGCTGGTGCGCACTGAAACGCCCCTGGGAGGCAGCACCTGGCACCTGGCCAGGAAAAGCCACCGCCTGAGTGGAAACTGGAAGGTAAGGCAGAGACTCAAGTGCAGAGGAAGTCAATGAGCCTGGCACAGGTGCTGCTGAGCTTGTGGCAGGGGAGGGTAGGGGGAATGGCGAAATTCCCAAGAGGAAATCCATTCACTTAGTCATGAGATCTCAAACTGAGCACTCAACTGTACCGGGGAACAGCCCCAAGGAAACCACACAAGGAAGGGTACGGGCTTCATGCAAGGGACCTAGGAAGAGGAAAGCTCAAGTCGGGTGGATTCTCAGCTAAGTGGAAAGTAAGATTCAAGGACAGCAGGCAGAATGAGGTCTTGAAAACTTGGTCAGCGATCACAGAAGAAGGGTCTCTGAACAGATGAGGCGGTTTTGTTCGCTTGTTTGTTTTGCTTTTTTTTTTTTTTAATCTCACAGAAAGGGGTTAAGGAAAGATGAAATTTGAGAGCTACCCAGGCACTCTAATGGCCAAACTATCTGCACACAACACCTGCCACAATTCACTTGCCTGGCAAACACTACCTGGCTGCTCTTGTTTCCCTAGACTCCTCAGCCTCCTGGGCTCCCAGCTCTTCCTCCCCTCCCCCACACAAAATCTCTTGCCCCCTGCTTTGATCTGCCAGGTCAGGGCGCCCTCCTTCCTATGCACTGACAAAGTTGAAGCACTATGAAGGGGGGAAAGGTATAACACCGCGTCTAATGTATCTTTGCACCCAGTGCTAAAGGTGTGATGAGCACTTAAGAGATGTTGGCTGGAAGAATAAATATCACCATTATGCAGCAGAGAAGCATATCTTTAAAGAGAAATGTCATGATCTCAACTTTGTAAAAAGACACTGTTTAAGATGTTTTAAAGTCTGCCAAGAAACGCTAACGGTCCTTGGTTGCTGGGATTGTGAGAAAGTTCCCTTTCTTTTCTTTATCCACCCACCCCCAAATTTTGTAGATTGTAGAATAATTTTTAAAATAAAAAAAGAGCAATATTTTGTTTGTTTTATTTGTTTATGTGTACGTGCATGGTGGAGGGCGGAGCATACTTGCCTGGGCAGTGTGAAAGCCTGGGGTCAAACTCAGGTGTCGTCCTCTATCATCTTCCCCGTCCTTAGTCTATTTACTCGTCTCTGCACGTGCCAGGCTCCTCTGCACGTCTACCGGATGGGGATGCAGGTGCCCTTAGAGGCCAGAAAAGGGCGGTAGGTCCCCATGAACTAGAGTTATAGGCGGCTGAAAACTGCCTGATATGGATGCCGGGAACCAAACTTGGGTCCTCTGCAAGAGCAGCAAGTGTTCTTAACGACTGAGCCATCTCTCCAGGCCCCTCTACCTTGTTATTTACAGGCAGGGTCTGCCTCGAGCTCACCATTTTGGCTCGATTGACTGGCCCTTGAGTTTCTGGAATCTGCTTGTCCCAAACACTGAGGTTACAAACGCACATCGCCACAGCCGGCTTTTACAGGGGTGAGAATGGGAACGAAGGTCCTCATGCTGGTCCATCCATCCAGCACTCCACCCGCCGAGCCTACCCCCTAGCGCTACAGCATATTACATGATGAAAATGTGTACGATTCAGCACCACTCCGTTCCGCTTCCAATAAGAAAACTGTAAGAATTAAGACTTATCATCTAATTTTAAAGTCTTGTTACATATGCGGTATAAATCATGAAGACTTAGAAAAGATAGTTTGACTTTCATAATGCAAAGAAATAAAGTAAATTTACCATTGCATTATGCAGCTGTATTTGACAATCTCCATAATCATTAGTCAACTGGGCATGAATGACAGTTTTCATTAAACACCTCGGTTGGTAGTAAGTCATTCCTCACAGGCTGTGGGAGATTGGTGCCAGAAACCCTCCAATAAAAAAATTCATACAGGCCAAAATCCCTCATGGAATATGCCATAGAATTTGCATATGACCTACACGATTCTCTTGGACATTCGGATTATTTATGATGGCTAAAACAATATAAATGCTATGTCCATTTATTGCACAGTAGCATAGCGACAGAAGAAAAGCCTATACGTGTGCAGTCCAGACAGGATGCTTTCACACTGCCAAAGCTTGCTACCCTGACCAGGAGGTTAATGCTGAACCTGACCAAATTGTGAACTTGCTCAACTGCCCCTGTCTTTTTTTCTTTTTCTTTGAGACAAGGTTACTCTGTGTAGCTCTGACTGTCCTGAAACTCGCTCTGTACACCAGGCTGACCTCAAACTCAGAGACCTGCCTACCTCTGCCACCCGAGTGTTGGGATTAAAAGCATGCGCCACTGCTGCCCAGCTCCCCTGTGTAATTAATTAAAAATGCTGAGGATCCCTGGATTTCCAGCAGCTGCAGCGGCAGAAACACTGCCGAGCAGCAGCAGGCAGCGGGCCATGAGACCAGGCAAGGAGCTGTGTGGTGGGTGAGAGACCTCAATGGGGTAGCCAGTCCCATGAGGAGAGATGGATGGGCATGCCACGAGACCACACTGAAGGTCTTCGAAGGCGGCAAGGAGACATGCAGCTGACCAGAGACAGACAGATAGGCACGCCATGCAGAGTGAGGTTGGATATTTATTTAGTGGGTTATGGAGGGGGATGGGAGAAGGGGAGAAGAGCAGAGAGGCAGAGAGAGAGAGAGAGAGAAGGGGGAAGGGAAGAAGTGGGGAGAGGGCAACGGAAAAGGAAGAGACTCAGGCTGAGGCTGCAAGCAGGAAGGAAGATCTGCCTGCCTCAGTGGAATGGGAGGTAGTGGGCATGGCTTGTCTCTTAAAGGAACAGAACAGATCATTACACCCTGCCTTTTTTTTTATCAGACTGCCTATATCACTAAGCTATTTAAAAAAGAATAAGTTATTGATTTAATT
>NW_026067900.1:568095-605269 GCF_014885135.2 Alexandromys fortis
TATTTGGGGGGATTGCTAGTGAAAGTCAGGAAGCAACATCAGATCCCCGCTCAGAGTTATAGGTGGTCATGAGTTGCCCAGCATGGCTGCTGGGAACTAAACTGATCTTCTGGATCGAAACTGCTCTAAACCACTGAGTCATTTCTCCAGCCCCCTCACTTTTTTTTCAGACAGTGCCTCACTATGTAGCTCTGGCTGTCCTGGAACTCACCATGTAGGACCAGACAGGCCTCTAACTCACAGAGATAAGCATGCTTCTGCCTCCTGAGTGCTGGGATTCTAAAGGAGTGAGTCAACATGTCCAACTCATTTTAAAAAAATCAGCATGCAAATTTCCTTACTACACTTCACACACACTTTTGGTTAGTCCTCCCCACTCCCTCATTTGCCTGTCTTTGCACTTGTACCCTGTGACCCCAGATTCACCTTCCTACTTCTCTGTCATCTGACCTATCACCCTCCCCAACCCTCTTCCTTCAAGTGGCCCCTTTTTAGGTTTCTGACCTTTACACACATTCAGTTCCCATATCTATATACATATAAAAATTAGAAGGTAAGAAGGCTGGCCTGTAGCTTAGTGAAGAATGCTTGCTGAGCACACATGAAGCCCTAGGTTCAATCCCCGATTCTCAAAACAAGCCCCCAAGCCAAACCAGAAAATCCTACGTTTACAGCTAGAGGGATGGCTCAGCAGTTAAAAGCATATACTGCCCTTGCTTAGGACCCCAGTTTCATTCCCAGCTCCCATGTCAGGTGGCTCACAACCTCCTAAAACTCCAGTTCCAAAGATATCCAATTTCTCACATATACATACATAATTAAAAATAATATAAAAAATCTTAAGTAAAAAGCTATGTGCATGTGTGTAGGTCTGATCATATGTATGTATGCTTACCATATGTGTGCAAGTGCCTTCCATGTCTAGAAGAAGATAAGGAATAGCCTGGAACTAGAGTTACAGGAAGTTTTGAGCCTCTCCATATGGGTGCTAGGAACCAAACTCAGGTCATCTGCAAGAGCAGTGAGGGCTCTTAACCACTGAGCCATCTTGCTAGGCCCCAAAATAAGATCCTTTTTGTGTGACCCATCCCCCCCCTTTTTTAAGAATTAGAAGGTAAAAGCTGTATGCGAGAGAGAACATATAGTTTAAGACCAATTTAAAAACCTTCCGTTTATTGACCATTTGCTACCTCTGTGCTGGACAGTAGGATTCAGTAATCCATATTCTCCCATCAACAATAAACTCACTCCTTTCTTGCACATGTTCACGCATTTGGACTCATGTATACAGTTGGGTAGCTTCCACAGTAAGGACAGAACATGGTCCTCTCTTTTGTTTGGTTGGCTTTTTGTAAACTCACAGAGATCTACCTGCTTCTGCCTCTGCCTCTTGAGTACTAAGATTTAAAGACAAGCACCAATTCCTAGCCACCCCCTTTCCTGGTCACTCCCCTCCCCCTGCAATTCCCTTCCCCTGTCACCCCCCACACTTGTGCACCCCTGCTAACATTCTTTACTCTTAAGAATCTTCTCCTGAGCCAGGTGTGGTGGTGCACGCCTTTAATCAAGAGGCAGAGACTGGCAAGTTTCTGTGAGTTCAAGGTCAGCATGATCTTACACAATGAGTTCCCAGAGCCAAGGCTACATAGTGAGATACCGTATCAAAAAAACCAAACAAACAAAATCCCCTCTGTTCCCACCCTAGCACTACAGATGTGTTCTCTGACCCTCAAATTGTACATTCTGGATATAATTAAAACAAACAATACACAGGTCCCAAACAGGATAGGTCGAATCTGTGCATGTGATACTCATGGGTAAGGAGGGTCTGTGATATTTGAAACAGGCAAACTCAGCTGTGTCCAGAGGCAGGAGAGGGAGACAGGGAGGATAGGGTCATCTTGGCCTTGGAGAGGCTCTAAGGATGCCTAGTTGTCAGACAACAGAGCCTATGCATCATGTAGGAGGCCCTTCTGTATTTGTGTTGCTTTCATTGGTTGAATAAAGAAGCTGCCTTGGCCTTTTGATAGGACAGTACTTAGATAGGCAGGAAGACAGAACTGAATTCTGGGAGGAGGAAGGCAGACAGGGAGAGCGGTCATGGAGTTGCCAGAGTCAGACATGCTGAATCTTTCCCAGTAAGCCATGACCTTGTGGTGACATACAGATTATTAGAAATGGGTTAAATCAAGATGTGAGAGTTAGCCAATAAGAGGCTAGAGCTAATGGGCCAGGCAGTAATTTAATTAATACAATTTCTGTGTGGTTATTTCAGGTTAAGCTAGCTGGGCGGTGGGACGCAGCCCGCTCCTCCTATTACATATACAGGGCTGGACAGGCTTCACAGAGGAGCTTTTGGCCTCAACAGTGGTGTTTATACTCAATACTCTCATTCTCTTCCCCTGTCCAGTAAACCTTCTACATAGGAGAAGATGTCACCAATCAAGATGTATCTGGGAGCCTGGGAGATGTCGCAGCAGGTAAGAGCTTGCAATACACGTTGGATGACCTGAGCTTCTGGAATACACATGATGAAAGGAGAGAACCGACTTAAGCTGTCATCTGATAGCTACAGGTTCCGTGCTGTGGCACGTGACCCTCTTGCTCCTGACGATGATGATGCAGAAAATAAAAATTCAAGATCTTTTTGGGGAAGCTGGGTTGCTACAAACCCCAAAATCCAGAAGGCTAAGGCAAGATGTTCATGAACTTAAGGCCAGCCTGAGCTATGTAGTGAGACCCTGTCTCAAAAGACAAGAAAGAGAAAAAGAGAAAGGAAAAAAAGATCCATTCCTTCAGCAGAACCATGGCCTTTGAGAGGCCATGGTAAAGCCGTTCACCAACTAAATACACAGTGTACACATCCTGTGTACAGAGCATAGAGGTCTGACACACACACACACAATTCCAGTCTCTCCTCTGCCAGCTGCAGACAGTCGACCAGAAAGCAGATAAGGACATGACCTACAAAGACTCGGTTACAGGCACCGGGTCACACATGTAAGTAAGTGTCGGGGTCAGGAGGAGGAAGGCAGTGAGCTAGGGAGAGATGTTCAAACTTGTTCCCTGGGCTATGGGAAGCCTCTGTCCCTGCACTGCCTGTAGCATCATAGCTGACAGTTCCAGGCTTCCTGCCTCCAGTGTCTGTGACAGCAGTAGCTATTCTGGTTTCCATCTCCCTGTTTATAAAAATAAAGTGCTTGAGAAACGTCTCCCAAGTGTCCTCCATGTACTGGATGCTTCGTCATGGTGTTTTCCCGGTGCAGAGGCTCTACTGGCCCAGTTCTGTCTACCTCTCAGAGCTCCTCAGGGCACTCGGCGTCCCCTGGGCTCGCCCCCTAGAGGGCGCCTATGGCGCTGCAGGGGCCAGGCTCTTCGGGGAGACTTGATGCCACAGACCAAGTCAACATAGTCACGTGGTAAAGCCAACTTTAATTACCACTTTCCCTTAGTGAAAATCACGGATCAAGAACACGTTCTCACAGCCCTTCCCACGCTCGCAGGGCATGGCTTCTGAAACACTTCACGAACGGTGCAGTTGTAGCTTGAAGAGCCACTGGGTTATTTTAAAATTGGATTCTATTTTATACTCCCTACCACTCAGTTTCTTTTAGGTCCTAGGAGACCCATTTGTTGATCCAGTAATCATCTTGAAGAGCTGACAAGTGGAGGTTATAAAGTATAACATATGTCTGTATTTATTTTATTTTTTTTAGTTTTTCGAGGCAGGGTTTCTCTTTGTAGCTTTGGATACCGTCCTGAAACTAGCTCTGTAGACCAGGCTGACCTCGAACTCACAGAGGTCCGCCTGCCTCTGCCTCCCGAATGCTGGGATTAAAGGCGTGCGCCACCACCGCCCGGGCTCTAGTTATTTTATTAAAACAATTTTTTTTGTGTTGTTAGCTAATATCTGCAACGCGATAGAGCACTGCAAAGTCACTAAGGGTTTTGGCTGCACACAGTATCCATAGTGCCAATCACAATCCCAAAAGTTGGAAATAGCCCAGATGTCATCACTGAGGAGTGGCTATACCAATCAGTGAGATGGCTCCGTGAGGAAAGGACCTTGCTGCCAAGTCTGAGCACCCAAGCTCCGTCCTGACCCCTGGGGCTATCCTCTCCTGACCTCTAGACGCACACAGTGACTCCAGTACCCACCTCCTTCCTCAAACAGATTTTCTCCACACAATAGAGTATTGCATAGCCCTAGAAAATAACCAAGAACGAATACAGTCTGAAATATAAATGAGCCTTGAGGACATGCCAAGTGAAGGCTGTAGGCTATATTGTTATTTTTCTATGAAATATGGAGAAGAGGCAAGTTCATAGAGATGTAAAGCAAGGTTAGTGGTAGCCAGGGGCTAGGAGTAGCGTGGGACAGGAAATGGTTCTTCATGAATATGGGGGTCTCCTTTGGAGTGAAGCAATGCCCTGGAGTTAGACAGAAGTTATGGTCACACACAGCTGAGAATGTACCAAAAAGTCACTGCGCTAGGTCCTTGGAAATAGTTACAGCAGGATGCATTTTATGCCATGTGTATTTTTACCACAACAAAAGAAAGACATAAAGGGTTTTCCTTTCTCCAGAGGCCCTCCCTGAAGGCAAAAATAAATGTTATGTTTGTTCCCTGCCTTTCCGAGATTACTGTACCTATGAGTGTGTGCATCGTGTGTTTAGGTTTAGGAGTTCTTGGCAGTCTTTTTGCTCCTCAGCTCCTCCTCAATAATCCACAATTCTCTTTCATTTCCTCCCTATAGTTTACTCAGAACAATCGTCAGTTTCTTTAAAAGGAATCAGGAAGAAGTTTTATTATGGAGCTAAAGTACACACTTAAGTCAGGAGTGGTGTCTACACACGCACAAATACACACACACTATATATATATATATATATATATATATATATATATATGCTAGAGATTGAACCTGTGAGGGCCAAGTGTTCTTCTGAACTACACCCCCAGACTTGTTGTGACATATCCAAAAACTGTTTGGAAGAATCACACACAGAGAGGGAGAGGGAGATCAAATAAATGCACGGTTATTTATTTAAAAGCTCCAAACGATGAGAAAAAAATTCCCTTAGCTGCTTACTAGGTGGCTACTTAAGCCTGCTCTCTCTAGTTCTTTCCCTTGGGTGAGTTTCTTCTGTACAGAAACTATCAGTTCCTGGCCTTGGAGGTTCATATCTGCTTACCTGGACCTTAAGGACTAAACTAGGGAAGCCATTGGGCGACATCACACAATAGGAACATAGGAAACTTTTTGTTTTGTTTTGTTTTTCAAGACAAAGAGTTTCCCAGTATAGTCCTGGCTGTCCCGGAACTCACCCTGTAGACCAAGCTGTTCTTGAACTCACAGACATCCGTTGAGTGCTGGGTTCAAGGGTTTGGAGGGAAATTCTTGATATTTGACACCTCAAAAATGGTTTGCTTTTGTTTTTGATGCTGGCATGTGGATGGACAGCCTAGGTGAGAAACTAGTTGGTGTGGCAGGTAAGAGCCAGGGTACGTGAGGCCTCACTGCCTCGATTACTCCTACTGCGGGTATGGATTGTAACGCAGGGATCTCTGATACTCTCTTCTCAGTTCACACTTTTTGCTTCAGATTTATTTTCATTTTATGTGTACAAGTGTTTTGCTTGCATGTATGCATGTGCACCATGTGTGTGCAGTGCTCATGGAGGCCAGAGAGAGTTACAGACAGTTGTGAGCCACCATGTGGATGTTGGGAATTGAATCTGAAAGAGCAGTCAGTGCTCTTAACTGCTGAGCCACCTCTCCAGACCCCAGCTTGGACCTCTTTTGGCCACATGTTCCCATCTGCTGAGAGAGTACACAATAGAGAGGCCATGTAAGTGTGCGGTATGTGGGTGGTGGGGTGGCTGGTGGTGGCGGTGGGTGGAGCCCATTGGGAAATAGTTCTACTTCCCGACAACCCACAGGACTATGTGCTGGTGAGGATAATTTCAGTGATCTATCTGACTTCTGGAAAGTTCTTCATCAAGCTTTGTAGTTAGAGGTCAGGACCGTGATTTTTTTATTTTACTTTTTATTTTGTTAGTTATTTTGGCTTGCCCTGAAGGGTTTCTAATTCCAGTAAAAAGGCTTAACTTTGAACATGAAACACACTTTAGATTTGCGCTTGCGAATCTCTCAAGGGAAGATCTCCCTTGCTGGATCCTCCGAGGAGCCTCTGTGCTTGTCACATCCTGCGCTTGCAGGGTGTTTTGCAACAGCATAAACATCACGGCAGAACAGGAAGTAGGCTTTTAATCTTTGGTCTGAAATCAAGTGTTTCAGAAAATGAGAAGGCTCCAGCTGGAGGAAGGCTTAATGTGACACAAGTCACAACAGGAAGCTAGGTGACTCGGCTGCGCAGCTCCTGTCACGACGCTTGGGCAGGCTCATCCATTCGCCCATCCGGTAAGCACCTGTTCTGCGCGCGGCCTCAGTCACCACCCACCACAGCCAGTAGTCGGGCTGTTTGCATTTCTTGCTAAGACGGCAGCTCTGAAAGTGTGATCCGGGGGGCTGCAGGGTCTCTGAGGCCCTTCCAAGGAGTCTCTGGGGTTAAGACTGTTCTCACAATAGCCTTCCCTCTCACCCTGCCGGTGTGCTGTGGAGTTTTCAGGAGGCTGCATGACACATGCGCTCTTACCTGAGGGGGCTATTAAGATATTCCTCCTCTTCAATTACAGATCTGTGGGAAGCTGCCTCTTCCCCGCGTACCCCAGCCAGACCACATACGGAAACCCTGGTGCTGGTGCGCAGATTCCAGCTGCCTTCTAGAGAGCTAGATCATTGAGGTTATTTTAAGATATTTATTTTATTTTTAGTTATGTGTGCGCGTGCGTGCGTGTATGTGCATGCATGTGATTGCATGTGCCTGAGGAGACCAGAGGCATCAAAATCCCCTGGAGCTGGAGTTACTGGAAGTTTTAAACTGCTGGGGACAGACTCCAGGTCCTCTGTAAAAGCAGTATGGACTCTTAACTGCTGAGCTGTCTCTCTCTAACCCCAGACAATAGAGATTTATGAAATATATGACAGTATTCCTTTCCCTAAACGTAGAGTAGAATCCCTTTTCATAAAATATGTTGTGAATATGTTTTTATATCAGCTCTTTTTTTCCAGTTCTCTTTGTGTGTATATGTGTTCGCTCACGTGTGTGCAAGTGTGCATCTACAGCTGTTAGTCCTCAGGCACCATCGCTTTAAAAAAATGTAAAGTACATTTATTTATTGGACTGAAAGGAACATACAGTGCCCTTGAGCTGAGCCAAAAGGCCCGGGAGAACCAATGCATGCATTTATTTCTTTATTTTGATTTACTGTATGTGTCTCTGTGTGTGTGCCTTCACAGGCACATTTACACACATGTGTATTGAGGTCAGAGGACAAACTGAGGAGTTGGTTCTCTCTCCCCACCATGTGTGTCCTGGGAAACAAACTAAGTCATCAGTTTCAGTGGCAAGCACCCCTACCCGTGAGCCATCTTGCAAGCTGTCTAGTTATGTTTGTGTGTGTATATGATGTGTGTAGGAAGTGCAGGCATGCAAGTGTGTCAGAATACACGTGTGGAGGTCCGAGAACAACTTTCGGAAATCAGCTCTCTCCGTGATGGATTCCGGAGACTGAGCTCAAGTCCTCAGACTTGTGTGGCAAGCACTTTTACCTGCTAAGCCGCCTCGCAGCCCCCCACTCCCCACCGCAGTCTTTTTGCGACAGGGTCTCTCCCTGGCCTGGAACTTGCAGCATGGCTTAGGCTGCCTGGCCAGCAAGCTCCAGGAGTCTGCTAGCTTCTGCCTCCTTAGCACTAGGATTACAGAGTTACTCCACTTTATTCTGCCATACTTGGCTTTTTAAAATGTGAGTTGTGAAGATCGAACACTTCACTGACTGAGTCATCTCAGAAGCCCTCCATTTTTAATTCCTAAGATGTTGTCGATATGTTAAAGTTTTCAAAGCTCGTCGGTTTGAGTTGCACTCACCTACGCCTAACAAACCAGAGTCACTTCTGCCAAAGTTACATCATCAAGACAAAAGAGTGTATCCTCAGATAGGGCAGAGGGCTGTTTCTTCCCAAAGAGCAGTGTCAGTGTCCACGCTAAGTCCCCTGGCTTTAACCTGCACAGGGAAAGTGACTTTCAAAGGACCAGTGTCCTTTCAGTTCCCTTTTCTGTCGCAGGGTCCGTTTTCTGACTGGAAGCCAGCCTCATTGGCTCTCTTAAGGAAATGTTTGGTTGGTTGTGTTTGTTAGAATACAGTGCTGCCTGAATGGAGACTCACAAATAAAGGTCAGATCAGATCTGCAAACTTGCTGCGACTGTGTGATTGCATTTTTTAACAAATAGAGCAAAAGATCTTTGGACCTCTTTTTTTTTTTTTTCAGGTGTGGTCTTAGTGTGCAGCTCAGGCTATCCTTGAACTTGTAATTTTTTTTTTTATTTCAGCCTCACACTTTTATCTCAGCACACGCTTTTAATCCCAGCACTCAGAAGGCAGAGGCAGACGGATCTCTGTGAGTTCAAGGACAGCCTGGTCTTCATAGCAAGTTCCAGGACAGCCAGGGCTGCATAGTCCAAACTTCTATCTCAAAAAACACTAAGCAGCCAAACAAAAACAATGAAATTGGTAAAGTCACTGATAAAGTTCACTGATGTGAAAGGCACCATTGACGTACAGCTCTCTAACCCAGAACAACTAAATTAGGCAATGGATATTTCAACACTAAAAGGAATTAAATTTGATTACTCAGCCCCAGTAGAACAGGTGTGCTCTGAAGCAGCCGTCTAGATAGAGGCCATCAACCGCACCTCAGCCCAGCTCAACCCTAGTGGAACCAACGATCCTCTGTGTCTGAAGGGAAGAGGGCACAGTGCCAGGGCCACCTCGTATGCTGGGTGTTTCCCTTTCTGCACCTTAGTCTGTGTGCCCCTGCGGACTCCGCTGCCTGTGTAAAGAGCTGGCTTTGGAGGGAGAGTGTGCACCTCTGAGAGAGAGATGACGAGCCCCAGCAGGTTTTCACAGGATAAAGACGTGTAACTGTCGGAAGCAGGAGACAGACAATGATCTGGAATGGACTGTACGATGTGGAACACATAAGTCACAGTTGTGTCCTGAAAAATACCCGAGAGCGGCCTAACCCAGAGAGGTGCATACTGACATCCTCGGGGTGCAGAAAGGGAAGGAGCAAGAAAAATCAACCGCTATGATTAGTTGTTAAAATCTTTGTCACAGAAGTTATACCAACTAGCCGGGCGGTGGTAGCGCACGCCTTTAATCCCAGCACTCGAGAGACAGAGGCAGGCGGATCTCTGTGAGTTCGAGACCAGCCTGGTCTACAAGAGCTAGTTCCAGGACAGGCTCCAAAACCACAGAGAAACCCTGTCTCGAAAAACAAAAAAACAACAACAACAACAACAAAGATAAACTCAGAACCATGGAGCACAAATAAAACTTCAATGAAGGTTGAATATATCCTTTTGTACATTTAGATTGCTTTTTGTTTGTTTATTTTATGTAAGAAGCNCTGGTCTACAAGAGCTAGTTCCAGGACAGGCTCCAAAACCACAGAGAAACCCTGTCTCGAAAAACCAAAAAAAAAAAAAAAAAAAAAAAAAAAAGTTATACCAACTACACGGAAGGGTAAATTGAGGCCCAGAAGGCAGTATAATACTATGACCTTTGGAGGAAATCTGATTTATTTATTTTTGAGATAGGAGTCTCATATACCCTATGCTAGCCTTGCTACGTGGCCACAGATGACCTTTGAACTTCCGGGTCTCCTGGTTCCACTTCCTGGGTGCTAGGATTACAGGTGTGTACACTACATACTGTATGTATGCAGTTCCAGGAAGTGAACCGGGTCTTCCTGTGTGTTAGGCAAGCACTCTGCCAACTGAGCTGCAGTCTCAAGTGCAGATCTGAGCCCTGTCAGCCTCTACTGTTGGCATAATTTGGGGTAACTGCTTATCCTCCTGACCTTCTAACGCCTCACCTGTGAATTGGACATCGCAACGCCCACTTCGCAGGTCTGTGAAGATTAACTACAAATAAAACCACGTCCAGAACAAGCTTCTGGCACACAGGAGCAGGCGCAGGCTGGATGTGACTTCCTCTCCCTGGCTCTAACCCAGGCTACAGGTCATTCCAGCTCAGCCTCGTTCTCTCATCCCAGGACACCTTGGAGCACCCTGTCCAGGAATCAGCAGCCGGAAATCCTCCTGCTTTTGGGGAGACCCCAGACCCCCTAACCCTTACCACATAAAAAGGTGACCTTCGTGGTCCTGTCCAGTCCTAACCCCTTGCATAAGCTTCACCCTCACTGCCTCCCTCCTGCTACCTGCTGAAGCCTCCCCGGAAGGATGTGTCTCCGAGAAGCCCTGACTCAGCGTCACCTCCTGCTGGCAGCGTTTCCCCAGGCAGGCCTGCCATCACACTTTAGTACCAATGTGCTGTGTGCTGCTGGTCTGGGGCTCCTGTTTAGAATCCCAGGAGGCCAGGCTGGGTGGGCCTCATTCAGGGGACTTTTTCTTGATTCCCCACGAAGGATGTCCCAGTTTTCCTTGTACCCTTCAGCAATTTCTCTTGTCTCTCTTCCACTAGTTCAGCCTTATGACTTCAGGGCAGTTCCTCAGGGGATTCCCTGCTTTGCATAGATCAGCTGTGTTAGGTAGGAGAGGAGGAGAGAACCTTCTGGACTCCACACCCTTCTACCCAGCTTTCAGAAGGAAGAATGGACTGATACGTGGAGCTTTTTGGGTTCCTTCTCTTCAGTTTCTCCATTGGTCCCACCTCAGAGGCAAGAGGAATCTTGGGGCCACTGACTTTCAGCAGATGGGGAACATTTTAAGGGCAGAAATTCTGTGTTTTTTCTTTCTTTTGTAAATGGAACAATTGACTGGTGTTTAACACACACACACACACACACACACACACACACAAATAAGACTGTGGCTGTGAGAAACCAACATGGGCCCACAGAACAAGAGCTACAAGAGTTAGCTGGACCGTGGTGTGCACGTCTTTAATCCCAGCACTTGGGAGGTAGAGGCAGGTGGATCTCTGTGAGTTTGAGGCCAGTAACCTGGTCTACAGAGTGAATTCCAGGATGGGTAGGGTTAGACAGAGAAACCCTGTCTCAAAACAAAACAACAAAATGCTTACAGGGAATAAGAAGGGAAACCCCAGTCTCCCAGAAGGGGCCCTGCACTGTGAGCTCCTCCTCTCAGACCTGGGAGAACTCACTGGGCTGCCACTGAGGAGCCTTGGCCCTTAAGTGAAGAGCTGCTCAGTCCTCTGTTTGTTAGATAGGACCTGGTGCTGTTCAATTAGACTTGATTTATTTAACAACTGAGGTCAGGTGCTGGGTAAGGCTGCTGATGGCCAACTCCCCAGAAAACAGGTTCCTTAGTAACATAACTCCAAAAATAGAACCTAATTAAACAGTATTTAGATTGGGGCAAGAAACTGGGCCTGTACAGTTGCATGGGCCTGCCATCCCAGTTACTCAGGAGGCTGTGACAGCAGGACTTCAAGTTCAAGGCCATCTTGGCCTACGAAGTAACTTCAATACCAGCTCAGACAACTTACTGAGATCCTGTTTCACAATCAAAACTCAAAGGGCTCTATAGGAAATGGGGAGATGGTGCCTGCTGTGTTAACATGAAGGTTTGATTTCAATGCTCAGTGTCCATGTACAATAGCTGGGGCTGAGTCGCACTTCTGTAACTCTAGCACCGGGTAGGTAGAGACAGGAAGATCCGTGGACTTGCCGGCCAGCTAGTACAGCTGGATTCGTGAGTCCCAGGGTCAGTGAGCGACCCTGTCTCAAAACGTAAGTCAGAGAACAGTTGAGGAAGACACCCAGTGCTGGCTTTCGGTCATAGGCATAACACACCTGTGCACCAGCACCAATTCATGTACGTTCACAGAGTTTCAGAGGGGTTGGGAAGAGAGGAGGGGCAGCAAGACAGCTCAGGGGATCAAGGCTCTTGTTGCCAAGCCCTGAATTCAGTTCCGGAGACTCACAAAGCAGAAGGAGAGCATCGATCCCCACACCGTCTCTGAATTCCACAAGCACACTATATGACAGGAGTGTGCCCAAACACATACGTACATATAAGATAAATAAGTGAATGTTTTAAAATGGTTTTAAGGGGCCGCGGACATAATTCACTAGTCGGTTGCCTGTCCCCCTAGCTTGTGCAAACCCTACCTTCCGTTCTCGGTAGCGGTGGGAAGAAAAGATTAAAAGATTAAAAAGATAAACTGGGGCAGCAGCTGAAATGAGAGAGCACTTTGGACTGTGGGAGTCTGGTTAGTACTGAGTCTTCCAGCTCCCCGCCGCTCATGCTGAGACCTCCGAGCATCAGAGGAGAGGGAGAAGTCACACCAGACAGGCCAGGACACAGGCAGCTGCTCCCAGGGAAGCTGGGCGACCTAAATGTGTGTGCATGTGTGTGCGTGTGTCCACCTGTGAGTCGGTGTGTGTGCTTGTGTGTGCCTGTGCATCTGTGTGTATGTGTGTGTGCCTGTGCTCCTGTGTGCCGTGCTGGTGTGTGCCTATGTGCGCGCGCGTGTGTGCTTGTGCGTCGGTGTGTGTGTATGTGTGTGCCTGTGCATCTGCATGTATGTATGTGTGTGCCTGTGTTTCTGTGTGAGTACTGGTATGTACCTGTGTGTGTGTGTGTGTGTGTTTGTGTGTGCCTGTGCTCCTGTGTGCGTGCTGGTGTGTGCCTATATATGTGCGTGTGTGTGCTTGTGTGTAGGTGTGTGTGCATTGTGCGCCTGTGCAATCTGCATGAATGTGTGTGTGCGCCTGTGTTTCTGTATGAGTGCTGGTATGTACCTGTGTGTGTGTGTGTGTGTGTGTGTTTGTGTGTGTGCACGCAGCCATGGAACTAGAACAGGAAATCAAGGGTGGGGGGGCAAATCAAGGAGAGAAAATAAACAGTAGTTAAAGTTGCCCTCTTAAACACTCTCTCTACTGGAAAATTTTTAATTTTGACATCCTGGTTGGTTTTTAATATACTGAAGAAAACAATCATCTATTTTCAGTGAGCAGTTTTCATCCAAAGACGGTAAGGAAGAGAAAAAGATATCAAGGTGAGCTGGAAAAAATAAAATAAGTCACGCTGGAAAATTACAGGAGAGACATGTCAGCCAGACCTTCCAGAGAGACAAAATAAGATGAGGAGGGAAAGCCCAGAAGAACTGAGGAATGTTTACATTCCTACAACCACAAATGTGGTGTGAGCTCAGAGCCTGGGGGGAGTCTAGCAAAACAGAGCTGAGTTCCAAGTGGAGGGTGCACTAAGTAATAGCCCCCTCCTGGTTGCCCTGGCAATCAAACATCTGCTTAGCAGTAATGAAATCATATCGGGATGAGACTCACAGAAGGTTCCTAGGCCTGTGGCCCAGACACTGGCCTCGTGAGTGGAGGAAACAGATTAGATAGCCGGGAATGCCTGAAGCCAAGCCCATTACTCTGATACCACTGCTTGGCAGGAAAGCCAGGGACCTCAGGCCGGGAAGTCCCAGCTCAGGTTCTTGAAGCCTGGAGGGGGTAGGCATCAGGAACTTGTACTCAGGAGGGGGTTAGAGAGAGCAGAGGTGGAGGCCATTCCTGAGCTGGGTAATTGATTCCTGAGTACATCATGGAGACATCAGGGGAAGGCACAATGAACAGGTGCCCCAGGTCCACAAAGGAGAGCAGAGCAGACACAGATACTCATCAGGTCCACTGAGGCCCAGCAGAGGAAATAAAACCCTGCAAGATTTCTTTTCTTTTCTTTTATAGATTTATTTATTATATATACAATGTTCTGTCTGCATGTATTTTACCAGACCAGAAGAGTGCACCAGATCTCATTATAGATGGCTGTGAGCCACCATGTGGTTGCTGGGAATTGAACTCAGGACCTCTGGAAGAGCAGCCAGTGCTCTTAACCTCTGAGCCATCTCTCCAGCCCAAGAATTCTTTTCTTCTACACCATTCTTTTGTGTGTTTTGTTTTTGTAAAACATAGGACATAGGTGTGTACAAAGAAGCTTAGCAGATATGCAAATGAGCAAAAGAAAAAAATTAACGACACTCCTCATAGCTGTGAATTGCCATCAGCAGCACATCACTGTTTATAGTACATCTTCTCAGACTTGTTTGAATGTGTGCATGCGTGTGCATATGTGTGTCCTTGTGCATGCATCTGCAGTAGAGACTGGAGGACAACCTGGAGTGCTGTTCCTCAGGTTCTGCCTTCTCTCTTTTACTTTTTGGCCTGGAACTAACCAAGTAGGCTAGGCTGAATGGCTGTGCAGTGTGAGCCGTAAGGCTCTGACTCTCTTCCTATCTCTGCCTCCACAGCTCTGGCATTATAAGTGAATTGCCCACCAAACACCATATGTAGGTTTTTTGTTTTTCCTACACGGGGTCTGGAGATCAAACTTGGGTCCTCATTCGTTGCAGACATGCAGACATGCAAGGTGTGAAGACAAAGGATGCAAGTCTACTGAGGGTAGGAAGAGCCAGGGGTGGAAGAGCACTTCCTGTGGTCTATACAGTCAGAACAGGTTGCTTGGTGATTGCACTATTGATATACGTTACATAACAGGACCTTGGTTGTCACTTGGATGCTAATGAGGACTCTTTGGAGCCTGAGGAAGCGAAGGAATCTGGCAGAGTCTTACCCTACCCATTTGTGTGCCAGGTACTTGAGCCCAGGGCGGAATGGGAGGGGGGAGGCAAGAAATCAGCTTTAGAACTGGGAAGTCTCAAGTCTGAAGACAAACGTTCCCTCTTCTCTCAAGGCAGTTAGAGGATCTGGGTTCAGGTCCTGTGTTATCTCAAGGCACCGAAGTCAGTCATTTCTCTTTCCTGAAGCCTCATAGTCCCTCAGTTACAAATCCAGCCCACAGCGGCAGAGGGTGAAGCTGTTCTAGAACTCGGGAGAGATGGTAGTTAAAGGACACTGTGAATATTCAAAATGCCACCGAATCCTATATCTCAAAATGCCTGACCTTACAGTACGTGAATCTCACCACATTTGGAAAACCAAACCACCCCAAGAGTTGTCTTGTGGATTAATCCAGTCTAGTGGGTTTGTCTGAATCATCACTCTGATGTGGGCCAACGTGAAATTAGTTTCATTCCCCCTGTGGCATTAACTCTTCGTGGTCTGGCCTGTACTCAGTGAACAACATAATTCCTTTTAAGGTTTTTGAGGCTTGCAGCTCTGTTGGTTGTGAAGATCCCAAGTGTTGTGTAGTTGGTAATGTCATTGTCCTAACTCTTCTTGGTCTGGGCTCCTTCTCAGCAGACAGTAAGCCTGTGCTGGGCTGCTTGGGTGTAGGAGCGCAGGTTGTGGGGATTTCGGGGAGGTAAATGATGCTGATGGCAGAGAAGGGTGCGTTACTTGTTCACAGTAACTTCCCCGGGGCTTCTACTGCCTGGGTTATCACCGCCCGGCTCCTGGCCAGGGCCTCATCCCTCTAATGCTGGAGAGAGGGCTGAGTCCTTGTGGGTGTTGTACAGGTTTCCTCAGGCAGAGATCATCCTGGACCTGCTCTGAGGGACCCAGATATGTTGGTGTTGAGAGTTATGTGCATGTGTGGGAACCAGGCAGCCCCAAGTTTCTCACCCCACACCCTGTCACCTAGCTAATATTTAAGCTTTCTTTTTGGATCCTTCCTCATGTCTTCCCTGTTCCTAGTCTTCAAAGGGTAAAGCCGTTCTGAGTTCTAATTCAAAGTGTGCTTTTTGTCTTGCTAGTGGTTAGGAGCCACACTGAAATCTCTCCTCCTGGCTAGCTTTTCATTGACTCTTGCTGCTCCTAGCACCTTTATTCAGTGGACAGAGACTTGTTGTTTACAGCTCCCTCGTCCCTCGTCCATTGTCTCTTGTGGTTGTTACAGGATTGATGTTCTAGGAGAACAGTCCTTTAGAAAAAAGAATGGTGAAGGACCTGAGAGATGGCCGTTCAGAGCAGCTGCTGCTCTTCTAGAGGTCCTGAGTTCAGTTCCTAGCACCCACATCAGGCAGCTCACAACCGCTTGTAACTCCAGCTCCAAGGGAATCGATATCTCCTCTTCTGAACTCGATATGGCTCCCTCATACATAAGGTACACACATACACCCCACAAACATACAGACACATGAAAAAAATCTTTCTAGGAAAATGGAGGGCACAGGGGGATTCCCCCCCCCCCCCACTAATCTAGCCCTTGTCACCCATCAGGCCCTAAGATGCCAGCACTTTGGGCAGTCTGATTCTTCTGGAGGGATCTGTCATAGGAGATAGATCGAAGAGGTAGTCCTTGGCAGACAGCAGCAGGAAAGGTACAAAGGCTGGTCTCAAGTACTCTGGCCTTCTCCCAGCAACAGCTAAGAGATAGAAGACACTGAAGTCATGGTGTGGGACACCCCTCCTTGCTTTTGGTGGAAAGACCTCCTCTCTGGGCCTCCAAGGAGTTCCCCATCCCCACTCTGGTCTGTCTAGTGTTACGACAAGGGCCTGTGAGATGTCAGGAGTGGACGGGCAGAATGTTCACTTGGCTCTGTGTCCTCTCTTCCCTGTGGCCACCTATGTGGGTCACTGGATGTTACGTCCACATGTGAATTGGTGCTCTAACTGACAAAGCGCCATCTTAAAAAGACGCCTTTCTGGTTGGGTTTAGTTAGTTGCTTAGCACCTGAGCTGTGAGCTCTCTGAAGGATGTTTTGTTTTGAAGAAAAAAAAAAGTTCACAGTTGGCGCATGCTGGGTGCGAAGCAGACACCTGACAGACATGAAAGGCAGGGGACCCCTTCACACAGGCTGAGCCTGAACAGAAAGGTGGTAGCTGGCTCTTGAGAACATTCCCTGTTTGACTTTGCCTGAGATAAGGCGCCTTGGTCTCACCCTGTCTTTTCTTCAAGACTCGTGTGATTCTGTGATGCTGTGGTCTGCTCTTAGTCACACTGGCTGCTGATTCAGGGGACTCGGCACCTCTCACCTGCTCACCTGGTACTTGACGGTGATTCCTTTCCTCCCTTCTTGATTCCCATTACCAGACTCCCTAACTGGACCTGCCATGACTTCCCCATCACAGACCACCATTTGATGACCCACAGGTTGTATTAGTAAGCCATGGGATAGGCCTAATATTTGGTCCAAAACTCAACCACTGGATGCCAGATTTATGTAGAGAACGTTAACCCTGTGAACCAATATGCTGTGATGGAGAAAGAAATGAACAGGGGCAGACCTGGTTCAAATTCCGGCTCAGCTTCTACGTAGCTATATGCTCATGTCTACGTCACTGAGCTTTGAATCTCAACTTTTCACCTGCGAAGGCAACAGTTGTGAATTATGGAGGAGAATAAATAATGGGACGCACGCAGTCTCTGTGTATGTGCCTCACACGTGGGAGACATACGAGCTCTCATTGCTAGTTTCTTCCTTTTGCACAGACCTCATCTAAGAAGTAGCGCCCACGTATCTTTAAAGCGCATGCTCGCTAGTCAAACTGTAACCGGGCAAAGTCAACAAGCTGCTAGAAAGCTCATCTTTCCAAGAAGAAGCAGGGTCCTAGGGTACAGGGACAGCTTCCGCTGTCACATTTCCCTGGAATAGAGGATTCTCATTCCCGGTCCAAAGTCCAAAGGCTACCAGAGTTCACAGACCTCGCTTGAGTGTGAAAACCAGTCTCGGAGGTCCTAGTGAGTGACCCTTAAGGCTTTGAGATGACTCACAGCCCCAGAGGGACAGCAACACCTAAGAGAGGCACCTCTGCAAAGAACCAGGAAGAGATGGCCAGGCAACCCTGCGGCTCTGTTAGGGTGGAGTCTACAATCGTGTCCTGAAGCTCTCTGCAGACTCAGTGGAACCAAGGGAAGGCAGTCCCTGTGCAGGTTCCTTCTTCAGGGAGGTGAAGGGACTAGAGTTTAGAGAGGCAACCTGAACAGAATGAGCAGAGAAAGCACCTTCTAGAAAATGAGGATCCAAGACCAACAGCATCAGCACCAAATCCAGGTTCACTAGGAATGCGGATGAATGGGCCTCATCTAAGGCCTCATGAATGAGAAACTGGGCCTGGGGCCTGGTGCTGGTGGGTCCAATGAGACCCTGGTGATTCCTGTTCACTCTTCATGTTGAGACTCCTGGTATGACAGATGCTTTTGCTTATTTAACTGGGTCTTCCTTCCTGATTTGAATGGGAGATGGTGTGGTACAAGCATAGCTACAGCTTTCTTTCTTTCCTCCTCCTCCTCTTCTTCTTCCTCCTTCTTCTTCCTTCTCCTCCTGCTCCTCCCCTCTTCTTCTTTCTCAAAACAGGGTTTCTCTGTGTGACAGCTCTGGCTGTCCTGGAACTAGCTCTGTAGTCCAGGCTGTCCTTGTACTCACAGAGATCACCTGCCTTTGCCTCTCAGGTGCTGGGATTAAAAGCATGCTCTACCAAGCCCAACTGGCTATAGTTTTCTTAGAGAGAAAGATCTGGATTCTGGTTCTGACTGTGCCCCTCAGTGACTGTGGGGGCTAAGGACAAGCCGGCAATCTCTCAAGCATAAGAAATCTACCTTGCAGGGTTGTGGTTAGGTGTCGAGCGAGGAAAGCCTTTTCCTGGGTGACTGACACCTACAGGTGCATTGTGTCATCATCGTTACTTCCGTGCCTGAGAAGGAGCTGAGAAAGAACCCAGGGTCTGTTGGGGGACAGTCCTCCCTACAAGTGGGGATCACTTTGCTTTATGAGCATTCCACAGGCTGCTCCGAACACTACTCCATGCCATGGGTATATCCCCAGTAGGCTAGGAAGACGAAAAGATAACATTTCTGTTCCAGACAGTAAGAGAAACACGTCCCTTTGCCGTTTGGGATGCACAGTGTGAGACCCCCCAGTGAGACGCAAGCTCCACGTTTCCCACCCCTCCCCCTTTCTCTTGTCCTTTCACTCCAAGTCTTAAGCACACAGTTGCATCAGCCAAATATTTGCCCGAGCGTCTCGTGAATGGATCGGCTCTATTTGCTTTATAATGCCTTACTGTTGTGTAGTACAAACTGCCTGCTGAGCAGGCCTCAAGCACCCCCACCTTCAGCTAGCGGAAGAGGTCACCGCAGGCTTGGCCATAGTCCCCGTGTGACTGACACGTCCAAATGTTTGGAAATCAGGCATGGGGGTGGTTATATCAGAGTAAGTTGGTGGGATAGGTGGTAGCTAGGCTTCCTGGATTTACAGGCACAAGTTCTTGTTACATAGTTTAGGCTGGACTCAAACTTGAGGTCTTCTTACCACAGCCTCCCCAGGACTGGGGTTAAAGGTGTATGTCACTGTGTCCGGTTACAGGTGCTCACTTCTCTACCTTCTAAAATCATAGTTTGCCCTTTCAGATTGGCTAGCTGACCCTTGACCCCTGCCATACAAATAGAGCAAATTAGAATTGCCCCTCCCCCGCTACCCTATAGGATAAAGTCCCACAGCCTTGTCAGGCATTCACAGTCTTTTGACACTGGGCCCCACCAATGTGTCCGGTCTTACTTCCCGAGCCTGCTGCAGCTTCCTCTGTCACTGACCTGCTCATTCACAATCCACAGCAAATACCCCAAGGGTCCTTCTCTGTAGTCTGCCTAGTGGATGGTGACTCCTCGGTCTGCTCAACTGTGGTACAGTGTGAAGAAAATGAGCCTGCCAGCACCCAGTGGCTTCCTGAAGACTTTTCTCACTCTGGAATGAATTTCCTGTCCTCCTTCTCCTACCCCAGATTCCTACTCTCCTTTAGGACTTGGCTTCGCTTTCTTCTTTGAGTTTTCTCTTTTAAAATAATCTCAGATTTAAAGTTGCAAAATAGCACAAAGAACCTCAAGATACCTCTCACCTAGATTCCCTAAGAATTGTTATTATTGCTACTATATTATTCTCTTTTTGAGATACGCTTTTACCACATAGCTCTGACTCGCCTCTAAATTGCCATGCAGCCTTGCCTGGCCTCCATCTCCTCACCTCCCTGCCCCTGCCCCCCAAGTATTCTATTACAAACACCACTATACCTGGCCAACGCTGATGGTTCTCCATGTTTGACTTAACATTGTGTCCGTCTATCTACATCTCTAGAAATATAAAGTCATTTTTTCCTGAGCTGTTTATGTCATTTCCAGACTTTCCTCTCTATTAACTCAGTGTATTTTTTTTCTAAAACCAAGGACGTTTCTTTTCCTTTCTTTATGTGTATGTGTGTACGTGCATGCATGTGTAGATGTACTTGTGTGTACATATGTGTAGAAACCAAAAGTCAACTCCAAGTGTGGTTTCTCAGGAGATATCCACTTAAATTTTTTTTTCAGATTTATGTACTTTTTATATGTGTATACGTTTGCTTGCTTGTATTGTATATGTATTACGTGTGTGTGCCTGGTGCTTGTGCTATATGTGTTCCACATGTGTGCGTCTGGTGCTTGCGGAGGTCAGAAGACAGGGTTGCATCCTCTGGAACTGGAATTACAGATGGTGTGAGCTGCCACGCGGATGCCGGGAACTGAACTCAGGTCCTCCGTGTGTGAGCAGCAGGAGGCTCTGAACTACCCAGCCAAGTCTCCTTGATACTCTGAGACAGGCTTTCTCACTGAGGCTCGGGGCTCACAAGTTTGGCTCCTCTGCCTGACTTATCAGGTCCTGGGGTCTGCTTGTTTCTGCCTCCTCAGCAGAGGCTCCAGAACTCGTACTCAGGTCCTCTGGAACTTGACCTGGGTTAGCTGTGCTCACAGCCTTCTTCCCCTCCAAGAACATGTTCATATATAATTACAGATAACTGTCTAAACTAGAAAATTAACTTTGATGTCACCAGATACAGATCTTACTAGACTTCATAAACTGTCCTAATAAAGTCCTTGCTAGCAAAAGAAAGCCGTAGGCCGTGCGTCACAGTTAGCAGCCATGTGTGTTTTATGTCCTTTAATGTGGAACAGTGCCTTGGCCTTTATTTTCTTGTTTTTCCTGACAACCAACATTTCTAAAACGGTCTGGGCTAGCTGTTTTATAGGAAGCCTCATCTGGGGTTTGTTTGATGTTTCCTTACAAGTTCGTGTTGTAGCAATTTGGCAGGAGTGTCCCAGGATGAGGCTATGTTCGTCTGGTATATCATAGTCCTGGGAGGCATTTGATGCCCATATGTTTCATCTCTGGTGATGTTAATGCTGGATGCTGGGCTGATTTGTTGACATATCTGAGTCCGTGTTCCTCCCTCTCCCCACTCCCCAGCCCCACAGAAACTCATCTCAATTCATTCTGGCATCCTCGTGTAGGAGGGATTTGAGGAGGTGAGGAACCAATACTGACTGGACCCTTCCTGTGCCAGGTTCTGTGGTTTCTCATTTAAGTTTTATGGCAGCCCTATAATTTAGTGGTTGCTAGGCTCATTTTACAGGTATGTTCAGTGAAGGTGAGTAATTTGCCTTCAGGGCCCTTGACTGGCCGGTAACAGCCAGAGTGAAACCCAAGCCTGACTGCTAATTCTCCTGACACTAACGTCCCGGAGCCACACCACCTAAAACAGCACTTATTGCTTTGAATGGTTGTTTTAAAAAATCAACAGTTCCCCTCACCCCATGCACACAAAAAATCCTGGTGGTGATGGGGGCAGGAGTGGCACAAGTCTTTAATCCCAGTACTGGGGAGGCGGATACTGGCATATCTCGGTGAGTTTGAGGCCAGCCTGGCCTACAGAGCTGGTTCCAAGACAGCCAAGGCTCTACAGAAACTCTGTCTCGAAAAACCAAAAACAAATAAGCAAACAAACCAAGAAAAAAAAAAAAAAGAAACTACCATCAAGACAGACCACCAAAAACCTTAGTACCCTCTTATATGAACAAGGAAGTCTCCCATTCAGCCATCCCGTCTGCAAATGCTCACATAGCACCTTGCAGTGATCAGATGATGTGACCGAAACTGTGAGCACACAGTTGATGTTGGTGTGGCTGGAGATGTCAGAAGAGCTTACTAAACAAAGGGGGTTAAGCAAGGAGGAGGTGGACAGCTGAGTCTACCCAAGGCTGGGTAACTTAAATGATTAAAGATGGCACGACTGAGGTTTGAGTTCTTTGAGATTCTCTTGGCTTTCTGTTTGGGGCTGAAAATGTTGGCTTTAGTTTGTTGTTATTGTTGTTGTTGTTTGATTTGTGTTTGTTTATTGAGATGGGGGTCTCACTATGTAGCGTTTGCTGGCCTGAAATCCACAGTGTAGACCAGACTGGCTTCAAACTCAAGGATCTGCCTGTATCAGCCTCCCGAGTGCTGGGATTAAATTGTGTGCTACTGCCACACATTTTAATGTCTGGTTTGGGACTAGACATCCTCAAAGAAAAACAGAGACAGTTGTTTCTGCCATTTCCCCGTTCTCCTCCTCCTCCTCCTTCTCTGAACTTTTTTTTTTTTTTTTATGTGTTTGGGTGTGTTGTCTTCATTTTGTCTGTGCGCCATATCATGCAGGGCCCATGAAAGCCAGAGGGGTGTTGGATTCCCTGGAATTGGAGTTACAGATGGTTGTGAGCCACCACACAGGTGCTGGGAATGGAACCATGGTCTCCTGGAAGAGGAACTGCTCCTGATTCTTGAGTTGTCTCTCAAGCCCCACCTCCAGCCCCACCATTATCCCTTTCTATGAACAAGCGGAAGGTTGTGAAATTCTCCCTGCTGACCTCCCCTTCCACCTCACTGATAATACCATACTGTGTGGCAAGAAGACGGGACCTTCACACCGAGCCCAGGAAATCTAGATCCACACCCTAGTTACCCGGACAACCTTGGACTTAACCTTTCCCCAAAAATTTAGTTATTGGGAGGGCAAGAGTGTGAATAGAATTGCTACTTTCCTTTAAGAGAGAGGAGAAATGGCTGCAGAGCAGTCAACTGGCAATCTTGCTCAAATTTCCTGTCTACTAATTTACCAAAAACTTAAGACTCTGAAATCTTTGTTTGTTTTGTTTTTCAAGACAGGACTTCTCAAGACAGGCTTTGGAGCCTGTCCTAGAACTAACTCTATACACCGCCTGCCTCTGCCTCCTGAGTTCTGGGATTAAAGACATGCGCTGCCACCACCACTCAGCTATTAGACTCTAAATTCTTAGAAACTTTTGGTTTATGTAAACATAAGGTTTTCCTTTGCTCTTCCTTATAGTTACTATGCCAAGCTCTGCCTCATTTTTCTGTGCGGCCATAGAATCTCTCTCTAGCCTTCTGTCTTTTGTCTCCTTCTGACATAAGGTCTCCTTTTCATGTGTTTACAGAATCTTTCTCGGGAGATGTTTAAAAATATCTAATAACTGGTTCCAACGTGTGTACTGGCCAAATGGGTTTGTAGAGGCTGCTGAGTTGGGCACTTACCACGTCTTTGCTGGATCAGGAAATGCCCTGGAGGGTTGCAAGAGAAGGCCAGGGAGGGCTGGGAGAGGACCAGGCCTGCCTGTGTATCAACTGAAAGGGTTCCTTTTTCTTGTTTGTTTTAAGGAGAAAAGACATGTGTGTGGTAGCAAAGAGTGAAAGGAATTCTTAACTACTTTTTGCTTCTGGTGGCTGATTTGTGGATGAAAAAAGCATGGTAATGTTCAAGAAATCCTTCAGAGATGTGTGCACATGCCTACGTATGCACGTATAAATGTGTGTGTGTGTGTGTGTGTGTGTGTGCACATGCATGGGTGTGCACACTCATGTGCCTCACTGAAGGATGAACATGTGACTTTGTGCTGCCAAGCAAGTGTTCCACCCCTGAGCTCAACTCTCTTAATTTTTTACTTTGAAAGAAGGTCTTACTGAATTGCCCAGTTGGCCTTGAACTTAGTTTGTAGCCCAGGCAGGCCCTGACTTTGAGATCCTTCTTCTTCAGTAGCACGGTTACAGTCTTGGGCACCAGCCTGCTTCCTTGTCGACCTTGATCTTTTGCAGAGATGCAAAGATGCCCGAGCTATTCAATTTGTAGTTATTATTTCCGAGGTCGAAGGCCCTGTTTGCTTTCTGAGGCGCTTGTGGTTGCTCAGTTTCTCCTGTCTTTAGTTTTGATAGCAGGGGTCAGAAGGTCTTCCTGTGTGGGGCAGTTCTATTTCAGGGCGGGACCGTGGTTTTCTTCTGTGCACATGGGTCATCCCTGGTGTCCCTAGCCTTGGTCTTGTTCTCAAAGCTGCCACTACTGCATGAACTCATTCAGCTTAGTGCTGGCTCCACTTTTTCTTTTTAGTAACAAATACCAAAAAGTGCTTAGTTATACTCTCTTTAGCCAAAGGACTCATCCCAGGAGATCACAGACGGATGGGGGGATTTCTGGGAGTCACTTTCAGGATCTGTAGATGGACGCAAGAGCCTGGATGTGCTCCAAGGTGGAATTCTGTGAGTGTCTCCAGTTACCAAGAAGTTAGATCCTCTCTCGTGGCTATGGCTTATGTAATTACACTTCCTTGCCCTGCGGAGTCTCTGTGTAATGGGAGAAAATCAGTATTGTAGGCCTGAACTTTGGTGCCATCTGTGTAGTAAGTGATCTTTTCACTCCAAGCTCCCTTTGCAGCTGCTGTCTTTCTAGAGAACCTGACCCCAAAGTCAGGAAATATTGATTTAGTGTCCAACATAGTATTATTCCTTCCGCAGGCTGGACTCCAGCCCTGCTTCTATGCAGACCACGGGCAGTGTCAGTAGGACCACAGCACAATTTCCTCAGTTCTGCCCCATAGTAGGTCATTTGAACTACCTTAGGCTTTAACTGCTACGTTAAGCACAGTTATATGCATCTCTGTATACATCTTTGCTTTACACGCACACCACACACACACACACACGCACAGAGGTTGTATTTATTTTAGACAGGGTCTCAGGGTCTCAGGTATCCCAGGCTGGTTTCAACCTAGCTAGACCGCTGAGGACGACCTTGAACTTCTGATCTTCCTGCCTCTACCTCCTGAGTGTGGGATTACAGGCATGTGCCGTATGTGCCACTCCGTGCAGTTTAAACAGAGCTTCATGCATGTCAGGAAAGTACTCTGCCCACTGAGCTCCAGCCCCAGTTTTATAAAATACTTACAGACAAATTCTATTTTTTTTAAATGCCATTTCCTTCTCTAAAGGGAACCCAAAGGTCACAAGGCCTGATCAATTTTGTAATTTGACGAAGTGATGTAGAAGGCGTTTTTGTTCTGGATTTAGAAACATCTCGCTTGCTTTTATTTTTTCCAGACTGCTATAACCTCAACAGCCTGGAGGGCATTAAGCAAGGAGAGCTGGCTCCTGGCAGCTGCCCTTCCGCCCAGGGCTGCTCTTTGAGGAGCTGGTCATGGACACTCTCCTGGCCTCTGTGGAAATAGTTTCCTCAGCGGAAGAGTGAGGGGAGGGATCACTTCTTACAACATTAGGCAAACCTAAGATCTGTAGGAGGTTGATTGGGTACTGGTATTTGAACAGTTCACTATCAAAGTGCTGGGCAGACGTTATGGAAAGTGCTGGTTCTCTACAGGAAGGAGGGACATAGACTGCCACCTGCTGGTGTGAAGCGTTAGCGTCCGGGTGACTGGGGATCATTCTTCTGGCCCAAGGCGAAGCCTCTGTATCAGAGAGAAAGGGTCCCCTCTTCCAGGCTGGCCCCAGAAAGGGAAGTCTTAAGATCATGTTTTCCTTTTGCCGATCAAACTGTGGAGGATGGGAGACAGCGGCCCTCTAAAGGCTGTTTGTAGAAGGAAGTGTGTTAGGTTTTGGAGACTGTGGAGATATTGGCAAGATAGATCTCCGCGAAAGCAGGGGACCTTCATCGGTTGTTCACGGGATCCTTCAGAGAGGCCGGCAGTCCCCAATCCTTAGTCCACGGACACTCGCAGAACATCGCGCCTGGGCCAGCCACACACTTTGGCAAATATTACTGAGCGAGCTAGGCAGGATTCCTGCCTTTCTTACTGTCTAGCGGAGAATTTGGCAGAAAGATGAATTCCTTTTTAAACTGTTGTGCTTTCTTTTCTCTAGTTAGTTGAAGACAAAGTGGCATCTAGGAGGAAATTAAAAACCATGTGGAACATAACATCTCGCCTCCCGAGCACTACAGCCGGGTTTATTTTAATACCTTCTGGTCCTGGGACTCTGGAATGGGCATTTTTACAGAGCTCCGATCAGAGTACATATGTTATCCCGGAGCTTGGGATGGTTCTCTCATTATAAACATCTCTCAGCGTTGCTAATCTCCCTAATTACGCCCGATCGCTCCGGGAGAGACGAATGTGAGGCTGTCATCAGAATCTACGGAGCAATTCTCTTAAGCCTAGAACTGCGGGGGTTTTCGTTTACTATAATAGCTATTGCTGCTGTTAATGTTTTAGTGCTGACTTTATATTGCCCCATTTCTCGGGGATCATAATACAGCCCTGCCTGTGCGCTGTCATATTGCTTCCCAACAGAAGCATGGAGAATTTACAGTGCCGCCGACATTACCCCAGTGAATTTGCCTGTTGCAGGGCGGGGGTATGTAAGACTGTTGCTTTGAAGTATTACTGAGAGTTCATATCTGAACTTGGGCTCCCAATTTTTCTTCAATCTAGCTTTCTTTGGCTAGCACTAGGCTGGTTCTTTTTTTTTTTTTAATTATTCATGCACTATTTACAATTTGCTCAGGAATAAAATGTCTGCTTACGCTGCGGTTAAAGAAGTCAATGGGTTCCTGTCAGATGTCTTTCCTTCATAGATAAAAAGAGCATCTGAAAAGAAAACTGTGTTCCCGACACGACACCCTGAGAGTCAGAAGGTCATTTATTACTCATTCAATTGACACCTCCTTCTGGAATCCTCTCAAGGAAGCTTTTTCATTCCAGGCTCTAGAGTACAAGTCCAGTCTGCTGTCCAGAACCATTAAGTGAGAAAACTGACTCCAAAGTCACCCTTGGCCTGATCAACCCACCAGTGGACAGGACATGGCTTCTCAGTGTGTGTGAGCAGGAGTTGGACACCAGCCCAGGTAATAAACATGCAAATGAAGATCATGTGATCGGAGAGTTCATTCCTTCCCAGGCAGCTCTGCAGAGGGAGTGTGTCCTTGAGTGGCTCAGCTGGAAGGGCCCTCCCTGGAGAAAAGCAGCTGGAGCTCTACTGCTGCTTAGATAATAAGGGTTAGCGCTACAGCCTCCACCAATCTCAGTGCGAACAATCGGGGTTATCTCCTGACTGCTTTCTCTCCCTATCCCTCCTACCCTGAGCCCGCCTGCAGGTTCCCCAAGCCTGGATGATACAGAACAAGCTCAGAACTGGGGGTCAATTTTCTTTGCCTGTGTCCTCCCCCCAACAAAACTTCTGAACCTTTTTGCTTGGAGAGCCCAAAGTACTGCAACAATAGTGTCTTTTTAGTTGCTGTGATGTTTTGCCAGTACATAAGTCTCTGTATGCACACACACACACACACACACACACACACACACACACACACACACACAAGGTGGGGGGGGACAGGCTACAGGCCAAGGATGACCTTGAACTTTCTATCTTCCTTCCTGTCTCCACTGCCCAAGGGCTAGAATTACAGCTGTCTACCACTTGGAATTGAACCCAGGGCTTTGCGCATGCTAGGCAAGCTACACTCCCAGCCTGGAAGTCTTTCTCCTGAAATGGACTGGAAGTGTTGAAACTGAGCCTGCGGGAGGGTGGAGGAGCTCACTGTCAGCGATGGCCTTTTGGTTTAATACTTCACTGTTTCTCTCTGGAATCACTGGGTGAAGAGGGATAGTCATTCAGTTAACACAGACTGTACAGTAGGCACTGTCTCATTTAAAGTTTTCCAGACCACATGACATGACAGAATAAGTTCTCGGTGGTCTCTCCCAGTTATGCCATTGGCTCTGGAGGGCAAGGAAGTTTTGCAGACTAGTCAAGACAAGTGTCAAAACGCTGATAACACATGATAGGAACTGGAACTCCACTTAGAGCTGGGTAAGGTGGCAGGAGCCCATGGGCCTTGTTTAGCATACTGGGGCAGGAGGATTATTTGAGCCCAATAATCTGAAGACAGCCTGGGAAGCACAGTACGACCTTCATCAAAACCAAACAAAAAGACCAAGAAAAGGAAAAGAGAGTCCATATAGACAGACATCGAGAAAGCTAAGCAAAATTCCTTAAAGAAGAATCAGAAGGTCCCTACGTATCAGGACCACAAAAAGCATAAATCAAGATGAGAGAAACAGGGTGTTTATGAGTAGGGGCATACAAGGAGTATGGCCTAGGGCAGGCTGCCCTGTTTCCAGGAAGGAGAAGGAGGTGCTGCAGGGTTGGGGACAGGTGTGTGTCAGGGGACTAATAGAAGATTATTATTGCCTTTCTGTGGTTTGATTTATTTTTCTTTTAAAAAAGCCATAGAGGTGGGGCTTGAGGGATGGCTCAGTGGGTTAAGAGTGTTAGCTGCTCTTGCATAGGACCAGTGTCTCAGTTCTCAATGTCCATAACTGCCCGTAACTCCAGCACCAGGGAACAGTACCAGGGAATCTGACACTGCCTTCTGGTCTCCCAGGATATCAAAACTTATGTCCTATGCTGGCCTCCATTGGCACACACTCAAGTGCACATCTGCACACATGATACCAAGTAAATAATAAAACATCAGATATTATTTATAATTTAATAGTTTATCAGATTAAAAAGAATCATCTTAAGAAGTAAATAATCGCATAAGGGATTGAAATGTAGCTCAGTTGATAGAGCGCTCACTTAGCATGCAGAAAGAAAGCCCTGGGTTAGAGTCTTAGCACAGCATAGACTGGGTGTGGTGGTTATAAAGCCAGTACTCTAGCCCTGGAGGAGGATCAACAGTTCACGGTCATCCACGGCTACCTAGTTAAATTTGAGGCCAGTCTGGGGTACATGAGACCCTGGTTTTAAAATAAGATGAAATCGGCATACTAATAACCTTCTCTGGCTACCTCTCTGCAGGATTGTGGGAAGTGACTGAGCTGGCACATGGGAGTGCTCTTACAGACTGAAATGTCAGGCAAATGTCACAGAGGGGTTGTTAGATACAGCGGTAAGTTCTAATTCACTGCCGTCCAGAACTGCAGCCACTTGGCTTATTCTTGGCTGTGTCTGATTGACAAGGCAGCATTTACTACCCACTGAGACTCTGAAAATTAGAACCTGGCACAGAGAAGGCACTCCCTGTTACTGCCACAACCCTAACTCACTTCCTAATGGTTCTCTACCCTCAGATAAACTCGTGTGTTTCAGTCACACACACACACACACACACACACACACACACACACGCACGCACGCATTTGATTGTAGTCTGCCTATTCTTTGGAAATCCCAGTTCTTTTTCCTTTTTTCTTTTAGACCTATGTAGCCCAGGCTGGCTCTGGACTTGTGATCCTCTTGCTTTGGTCTGCTGAGTGCCATGATTATAGAGATTTGTTATAATACTTGGCTCTTGCTCTCAGGAAAAGGGCTTTGGTGAGAAGTTCACTTGTGAAAGAATATATACAGCATGAAATAGACATCTGGGCTCTCCGTTGCTGGGGTTACAGGCACACAAGCCTTTTAACCTTGGTGCTGTGGGTTCAAACTCAGGCCCTCAGGTCCTCGGGCTTTCAGAGCAAGCGGTCGCACCCACCGAGCCATGTCTCCAGCTCCCCTTGCTCTTTAAACAGAGCTTCACTATGTGCGGTGTCGCTAGGCACGGCATGGTTTCAGTTCTCCACTCCCTGTGCTTTCACCAAGAGGACCGAGTTGCAGGTGTTCTCCCATAGCTTGCTTGCCTGTCCCATTCTCCTGCTGCTGGGTACAGCTGTAGCTCACGCGTTGCAGTGTTCTGGCGTGGTAACATGCTGTGACTTTTGCTCCTCCAGAGAAGGGAGGTTTCAGTTATTTACGGTTTCGGGCTGTTATAAAACAACGGTTGTTCATGTCTCCGGTTGCATGTAAGAGGTAGTATTGATCTAGATGTGACGCTGCTCAGTCGTATGACATGCCTGTTTTTGATTTTATCAGCTAAGGCCAAGCTGTTGCTAGTGGCTTAGCACTTAACACTGTCCAACAGCACATAAGAACTTTCCTTGTTCTGAGTTGCTGCCCTTGCCTGGGCAGTCTTCTGCGAACTGGGTGGTTGTGGGTCTGCATCTCCTTTTGGCTTCTATTTGCATTGTCCTTGTTACTAAGGAGGTTGAGAATCTTCTCATGGTTGTGTTTCTTCTATATTTTCCCATGTTTGAAATCCCTGTTTTGACCTTTCCCTAATTTTAAAAATGATTTATTTTTATTACATGCATATGAGTCTTGCCTGTATACATGAATGTGCACCATGCATGCCTGGTGCTGGAGGAGGTCAGAAGAGGGTGTCAGATTCTCTGTGATTTGTAGCTGCTCTTTGCTGTTATGTCAGTTAGCTCCCAGCCTCTGGCTTGTCCTTTCATCTGCTGTGTAATGGTTTGGTTGGATACAAGTTCTTGATTTTAGCAAAATTGACCTAAACCTTTTAGCATCTTCAGAGCTAGAGTGTTTTCTTTTTCTTCTCTCTCTCTCTCTCTCTCTCTCTCTCTCTCTCCCTCTCCCTCTCCCTCTCCCTCTCCCTCTCCCTCTCCCTCTCCCTCTCCCTCTCTTTGGTTTTTTAAGACAGGGTTTCTCTGTGTAGCAGTCCTGGCTGTCCTGGAACTTGCTCTGTAGACCAAGTTGGCTTTGAACTCACAGAGATCCACCTTCCTTTGCCTCCCGAGTGGTGAGACTAAAGGCATGTGGCACCATTGCCCAGCTAGAGTTTTTCTTCTAAACCTGAGGTTCTAGAGATAACTCGAAATTTTCTTCCCGAAGCGTCACAATATCGAATATCTTTCTTAGGATTGTCCTGTCCTATGGGTTCCTGAAGTCTTTCCTGGGTTTTAGAAATCCTAGACTATTCTCATTCCACTGGACCTGTGTGTGCCTCCGTGAATTCTTGGGGGGGCGGGGGTATCCTGGGCTCTGCAACGCCAGCAGGCCCCTAGGGGGCGCCTTTACACTGCACGTTGAGCTCTCTGGCGGGGCATCCAGGCTCTACTGTGCCTAGCTCTTGATGTCCTGTTCTTCCCAGCACATCTTAGTACGAGGTGACTGGAGCATGCATGGAGTTAATGACCTCACACTGTAAGCAAATGCGTATTTCTGAAGGTTAGGGTGTTATTAGGTCTTGCCCTGTGCTGTGTGCTGTGGGAAGCTGAGCAAGTCTGTGTAGGGTTGTCCAGGGGTCAGTGAGATATCTCTGTAAAGAGCCAGATATTCAGGCTTCCAGACCATTCACACTGCTGTTGTAGACTGCACTTTGGTTGCATAACTTGGGGAGAAAAAGCCAAGTCAGATCTCATCACTGGTGGATACCTATAATTCAAGCAGTTGGGCGGTAGAGAAGTGCCTTCACCTTCCCAGGCCTCCATGTAATCCATCCTTGTCACAGTAAAAGACAAGGCAGAGCTGCCTCGCACAGTCTTTTAAAGGTCCCACCACTGCTGCCTGTTTTCTTGGTTAGAACTCAAACAGTCCCACTTAACAGTTAGAGCTGAAGAGGTCGTTTTCTGGTTTCTCCATTAAGAGGAAACAGCGGAGTAAAACGGCCTCATCTCTCCTGTAGTAAAACAAACGTTACTCCTTGGAAGAAAAGCCTGCACTTGTAGCATGTGGCCCAGGGGCTGTTGCTGCTGTTTCGTGTTCCTCATTTGTGCGATGTCCGAGACCGGGGTCCCCACCTGACGGTCCGCAGTGCTGAGCACCCCATCCCTGGGAGGCTTGTTAGTCCCTGAGCAGATAGCTGGGAGCCCCCCTCACTCCTCTTTAGGCGTACCTGTAGTTCCCCGAGCCAGCTCTAGCAATTTCCACAACACATTCTGACACCTGAATAGCTCAAGCCAGAGTCATGGGGACAGTAAGTGTGGGGGAGGGGGCACAATAGAATGAAGATGCATCTGGTTCCACTGATGGGAAACCAGACACCCAGAAGGAGAAAGACTCTTTTTTCAGTGAGTACAAGGAAGGATTTGAACTCAGGGCTCCAGAGTCCTGTGCTCTGTGCAGTCTCCAGCCACAAGCCCCGGACACCTGCTTTCTCTGCATTCTCGTCAAATTCCTCTTTTGGCCACTCTTGTGAGACTGCCTCAGGCCTGGACAGTCACTGTGGTTACAGACTGATGTTCAGTGACATCAGCTGTGTCTTGCCTCTTCCGCTTCATGGCTTCCTGTATCTCTCTGACTACGTTGTATTCTTTTTCAAATCTAGGAAGAGATCAGAACATTGCGGAGAATATTCTCCGAAAAACAACGTGGCATTTCCCTCAGCAAATTAAATGTGGAGTGACTACATGATCAAACAAAATTAACCTTTCAGATGAACATGTACGTCCACGTAAAGGCTTGCTCACCATCCTCGTGAGAGGGAAAAGGTGGGAACAGTCCAAATATCCCCCAGCTCATGAATGAACACGCAGGAAGCACACATCGGAACAATTCCTGGCAGTCGAGAAGAGTGAAGTCCTGGTGCTTGAAATGTGGACGAATCTCAAAAACATCCTATCAGCCGCCAGAAGCGCATCACAAAGACCACACATCACATGACCCTGCTGATCTGAAATGTCCAGAGTAGGCAGGTTCACAGGCAGGAGTAGATTAGTGGTTTCCAGAGGCTGGGGGGAATGGGAGGTAATGGACGGAGGGTTTCTTCCTTGGTTGATGAAAATGTTCTGGGACTAGAGCGTGGTAATCACTGCATAACTGCAAATATACTAAAATACATTAAATTGTACACTTTGAAAAGTGAGTTTTAAGGTGTGTAAATTATATCTTCTAGAAAGGTGGTCTCTGGTTAAAACCCAAGGTGGGGGATGAAGTGGGAGGAACTCTGCGATGACGAGAGGGTTGCAAGGTGAAGGCAGCCAGCCGGGTCCCTGGGCCCGAGAGAGCGTGTCTCGGCAGATCTCCTACTCAAGAAGCGGAATGGTGGAAAGGTGCCTGCCTTATAAAGTAGCTACTCAGGCACAAACTAGAGTCTCAGAGCTTCTACTAGCCAGGAACATGACCCAGTCAGTCAAACTTACTACTGGTAACCTCAGTTTCCTCATTCATCAAATGGTACAATAGAGTCGCTCTTACAGACGGTGGCATGAAGACTGGGAAGCATATGGTCATAGTCCTTTGGCATCCGTGTCTCATTTCTTCCCTAATCTCAGGGGCCACCCTTCAATATTAGGGTGTTTATGTTTCCCCATATGGGCTGGGAACCTTTCCTGATTGAGTGTTCCTCAAATAACAGCATGTATGGGATTATTTCTTTCCTGGTTCTCTGCACATTTGATGGATAGACAAGCACAGTGTGTCTCACTGAACCTGGAGCTCACCAGTTGGCTAGACTGAATAGCCAGTGAGTTCCCAGGATTCTCCTAGCTCTGCCTCCCCGTGCTGGGGTTACAGGTGCGCCTCTGTAGTGAGCTTGGTCACTCACCTGGAAGTGACCTCACTCTTGCTTGGCCTTTTATATGGGTTCTGGGGATGTGAACTCAGGCCCTTAAATTTATGTAGCAAGCTCTTTCACAGACTGAGCCAAGGCTTATTAAACTAGACTGGGCATCAAATCACCCCCGGGTGAAATGCAGTTCTGATCCATGGGACTAATATGGCGTCAGAGAGCCTGCATTTCTACGGAGAGGAAAGGCTGCTGTGTCTGACCCTGGAGATCCCCCCAACAGCAAGCATAGCTAAGCTGCTGGAAACACAGCTGTCTTTTGATAATTCTAGTGTTAAAATAAATATGTGTTTCATAACTAAAATATCTTGTGAGGATAGGGCTTGAAATAATACCAATGAATGCTATTTTGAATTTTTATTACACTTGCGCGCGCGCGCGCACACACACACACACACACACACACCCAGAGTGTGTGTATACATATCACAACATACGTGTGAAGGGGACAACCTTTGGGAGTCTGTTGTCTCCACCAACCATGCGGGTCTCAGGGACTGATCCCAGATCATCAGGCTTGGTGTCAAGTACTTCAATCCACTAAGCCATCTTCTCTGACCAAATGTCATTTTAAAGCCCTTTTATGTTCATAGAATTATCTATGGCCTTTTGTGAGGGCTGTGTGTAAGGGATCTGATTTTGAGCCCATTAAAATGAAATTCAATTAGAGGCAGGGGTTATTGTTTCTAACAGTTCTCTGGTTTCCTTCGACTAAGTCTAGGGAGCAGGCAGCGTAGACAAAGATCGTCTTTGCTTGTCACTTGGGAGCCCTGCCTGCCTTAATTTCCTTATGGTGCCGCTTCACCTCTTCGTTCTGGTCCTCGGTAGGTGAAGAAAGCAGCTTTTAGGATGAGGGGGAGAACTCCAGGAATGGGTACCCTCAGATGTATGAGACACAAAGCCATCGATATTTCTACCCTGACTCTCATTGCCCCCTGCCCCGCTCAGAATTGACAAATGTCAGTCCTGCCTACCTCTACACAAGCCTGTTTGGGATCCAAACAGCCATTTGCTATCTTCTTGCTCTTGTTATTTATGAGAAAACAGAAAGGGTGAAGGTCACTGGCCTTTAGTGCCTGGCTTGCCTTCCTTTCACACAGCCTGTTGTGTCCTATGGGACTGAGGCCCTTGACAGCTCCAGGCCTCTGGTGGAGAGAGGAGAAATCCTCTTCAGAGTCTGTTAGGCATGAGTCTGATGTGGTTTTCGACATTGGAGGTCTCAGTCTAAGGAGGTTTACAAATACCGGGGTGCGGCATGGCTGGGAGTTTTCCAGAGCTTCCAGGCTTTCCAACGGGTAGCCTGGATTACAGGCTGCTGGGCTGAGGACTTAGAGTCCACCTTCCACCCTGTTCCCACGTCGGGTCCTTCTGTCCACTCTGCCCCATTGATGATCCTCACTCTGAACTAATCAGCGTATGAAGTCTAGCCCTTCAGTACGAAGCTAAATATGCGAGACATGGCTGGAAAATGGGTTTGCCCCTTGGTTCTGCCACTTCCTATTAGAAAGGCAGCTGCAGGATGAAAGACATGAGATCTGAATCTGTAGTTTTCCACAAAACCAAACTCCGAATGGACCGAGGACCTCCAATGTGAAGTCGGAAACTGCTCCATAAAATAGGCAGCGCCTACAGGCCACAGGTACAGGAGAGGACTTTCTGGATTGGACTCTTGCCCAGGAGTTAAGGCCTACAATTGACAAGTGGGACCTCATAAAACTAAAAAGCTTTGGCTCAGGTAAAGAAACAGTCAAACAGAGGTAGGCAGTGGTGACACTTGCTTTTAATCCCAGCACTCGGAAGGCAGAGGCAGGTGGATCTCTTGAGTTCAAGGCCAGCCTGGTCCACAGAGCGAGTTCCAGGACAGTCAGGGCAATGCAGAGAAACCTTATCTCAAAAAACAAGACAAGGGGGCTGGAGAGATGGCTCAGTGGTTAAGAGCATTGCCTGCTCTTCCAAAGGTCCTGAGTTCAATTCCCAGCAACCACATGGTGGCTCACAACCATCTGTAATGAAATCTGGTGCCCTCTTCTGGCCTTCAGGCATACACGCAGAAAGAATATTGTATACATAATAAATAAATAAATAAATATAAAAAAAAGAACAAGACAAGACAAAAACCAAAACCAGCCAAACAAAAAAAGAACTCCAAAAACAAGGACTCAAACAAAACAAGCACCAAATAATTCATTTAAAAATAGGCCACAAATCTGAAGAGAGAGTTCTCAAAAGAAGAAACAGAAGGCTAAGAAATCACTCAAGAAATAGTCCTTGTCCTTAACAATCAGATAAATGCAAACTAAAACAACTGAAATTTCATCTTACCCCAGCCAGAATGCCTAAGATCAACACAACAACCAGACGCCAATGCTAGAGAGAATTTTGGGGGAAAGGGAATCCTCGTTTGATGTTGATGGGATTGCAAATTGGTCCAATCACTCTGAAATTCAGTGTGGAGAATTCTCAAAAAAGCTAAAAATAAGTCTGCCCAAAGAAGTTGAAACTCTCCTCCACAGAGAAGCTCAGCTATGCTCGCTGTTGCTCTATGCACAGTGGTCAGGAAATGGAAACAGCCCGATAGTTGATGAATGGATAATGAAAATGTGTACGTATGCAAGAGATGCTATTCAGTTGTAAAGAAAAAGCAAACCTTAAAATCCGCAGGTACATGGGCAGACGAGAAAGTATTGCACTGAGTGGGGTGACCCAGACCCAGAAAGACAAACCCTGAAGGAATGTTCTCTCTCATCTGCGGTTCCATGCTCCAGATCTCAGCTCTGAGTCCACAACCCGAGTGCTGCAGAAACCAGGAAAGTGAAGAGAGGGTGGAGCACTTGGGGCGGAGGCAGACGGGTACAAGTAATCTAGATGGGGTGATGTGTAAAACCTGGACAGTGCTTTTTATAGGGAGGGAGAGGGGAGTCACTGCAGAGGTGAGGAAGGGAAAAGACCAAAAGGACAGTAGGGCTATCTGAAAAAAATCCTAAGGAATACCTAGAATTACATAGAATACATGTAACTATTACATAGAACACATATAAGTTTATGTGTATTCATATATATTTTAAGGGACGTATATCACTTGGACTGACAATGCTCTCTGCAAGAGCCATCGATAATCTAGCAAGAGAGACGGGCATATGGACAGATGGGACAGTCAACCTGTAAGAAGAGAGGGGCTTGGGATTTGGTACCAAGGACATCCCGTAGCTCTTCCATCATAAGGAAAGGCCATGGCTGTGTCTTAAAATGATACTTCCAGGTTACTTGTTAGAAGGAAGCCCACCAAGAGCCCCCTGAGAATACTTTTTTAAAGTGTGTGTTGTAGTGTGTTATACATAGTAATGGGTTTCCTTATGACCTGTTCATGCATGTATACAATGCACTTTGACCTGGCTCACCCTCCATTACCCTTTCCCGCCCCCTTTCCCACCCGCTTTGACCCCGGTCCTCTTCCCAACTCATCCCTTTCCTACTGTCACATCTTTTTGTCTATTTTAAAGATACAGCCGGTTGTGGTGGCGCACGCCGGTAGGATTTGCTGAAGGAGGCAGAGGCAGGAGGATCACGAGTTCGAGGCCAGCCTGGGCTACACATTTAGCCGGGCGGTGGTGGCGCACACCTTTAATCCCAGCACTCGGGAGGCAGAGACAGGTGGATCTCTGTGAGTTCAAGACCAGCCTGGTCTACAAGAGCTAGTGCCAGGACAGGCTCCAAAGCCACAGAGAAAC
>NW_026067900.1:605497-634859 GCF_014885135.2 Alexandromys fortis
ACTCGGGCAGGCAGTCACAGCAACCGGGGGGTATGAGGATGCCACGGCTATGCCATGCCCAGAAGAGGCTTTGCACAACACTCCAGCCCTTGCATTCTTCCCACCCCCATCTTCTACGATGCTTCCTGGGCCTTAGGGTTACAGATGTCTCGTTGAGGACTGAGAATTCAAAAGGCACTTATTCCTGGCATTTTGACCAAATATGAATCTCTGTAGTTACCATTGCCCACTGCCAAAGAAGTTTCTCTGACTAAAATTGACCAGAACACCAATCTCTGGGCATAAACACAATTACTTGTAAGGCAATTTGATGGGTACATTATGGCCACACACACACAGACACACACACACACACACACACACACACACACACACACACCAAGACACTCTTGACTTATGACAACACAAAAGCTTCCTTTCCTGGTGTCAGGTGGGCCACTCAGGTTCCAGTAACAATCCTGGTTATTTAATCAAGAGCTATGGTTAAGCTTCAAGGTCGCCAACAGGCACAGCTATTCAAACTGACCCCGGGAATGCACTTCTCAGCTCCTCTTTCCTGCTGGAGAAAGACAGTCCCCGTTGGCTTTCCAGATGCAGTATCTACTGGATGTCTTCCACCTGCCGGGAACACTGTGTGAGTTCTCCCTCAACCAAGTGAAAAGGTATTGTAGTAAATCTGCTTTCACCAGTGAGAACGAGGTGTCCAGAGGTCATCGCTGTAGTGACTCAAGCTCACATCACCAGGGCAGGATTTGAAATCAGGTTCTGCCTGACTCTAGCAGATGTTCGCTTTCTTCCGCATGATGGTGCCACAAAGAAAGACCAATTTTGCTTTGGTCTTCACACCCAGATACATAGGTAAGCTAGGAGCTGAGATTTTGTTCTTGTGGAGATACCCAGTGTCTGCCAAAAAAAAAAAAAAAAAAAGGTAAGCTAGGAGCTGAGATTTTGTTCTTGTGGAGATACCCAGTGTCTGCCAAAACCTGGCGTGCCGGGCACAGTGTAGAAATCAGCACGGCCCTTCAAGATGGCTTCTATGCCTGCTGTTCAATCATGGCCTGACGAGAATCACTTTGGTCTTTGACAAAGCCCTGTTTGGGAGGCCATGAGGCTTAGAGGACCCTAGCGGCAACTGCAATCCTCAAAGTCAGAACTTGTGAGATAACAACAGAGAATCGATGTATCTGTGGCAGTGTCTCTTTAAAAAAGTACACCTGGGAAACGAGCCAGAACCAAGACAATTGTCCCCAGTACCCACGCTGGGCCTCCAGGCCTGGAGAATTCTGTGCCTCCGTGAAAAGGGCCAATTTGAGTGAGAAATAAAACCTGGCAACTCGACCAAAGCAATTCTCAACATGACCAACCTCCTTTTAACTAAACTGGAAGTCTAAGTGGGTGAGTTTGCTCTTGGATGAAATACCAAGAGGCCCGAAGATGCCAAAAGCATGGTAGGGACATGTTAGTTCTGAGCTGTTCTGAAGGAATTCAAGCCTGGCAACAGGCATCATTTCCGTCCACCAGTCTGTAAAGAACTACAGACAAAAAACACATTCGGAGTCAGGAAAGAGCGTTTGTCCAGAGACTTAAGACCCCGACCCCAGTTGCAATGGCATGTCAAGGCCAATGAGGACCCAACAACTTGAGGACCACCACATGAATGGCAGCACCCAAATAACAGCAACTGAGACACAGGGTGACTTGCCATGTGATGCAGGCACACAGCTTCATCTTCAAAAGCGCTGAGACAACGGACTAGAACCCACATCCCAGAAGAGACACTGGAAGCAGCATGAACTTTAGTGAAAGATACCTGCATTCCTGCCACAATAGTGTCTTTCCATAAAACTTAAGGAACAACACTGCTACTTGCATTTTAATGAATATGTCACCAGGGCAGTCTGGTCTTTTTGGAAGGAAGCTTAAGAGATGGGCACACCTTGACCCCGGCGCCACTACTGTAATACCCTGCACATCATCTCCCAGCACCACTGTGGTTTCTGGCACACGTGTTGTTTCTGACATGCGTGTCGTTTCCTGGCGCGCGTGTGGCCTCCTGGCATACTCCTCATTCCTGACACTTGTGTCGCTTCCTGACATGCATGCCGTTTCTGATAAGCATGCCAAGCCTGGCACACGTGTCGTTTCCAGCACACGTGTCATTTCCGACACGCGTGTCGTGTCGGCCCCAACACGCGTCGTTTCTGACACACGTGTCGCTCTTGGCACGCGTGCCGTTTCCAACATGCGTGCCGCTCTTGGCACGCGTGTCGTTTCTGCCATGCGCGCCGTTTGCGACACACGTGCCGTTTCTGGTATATGTGTCGTTCCTGACATATGTGCTGTTCGCGGCGCTGTGTCGTTTCTGGCATATGTGTTGTTTCTGGCACGCGTGTCGTTTCCGACATATGTGCTGCTCGCGGCGCCGCGCCGTTTCTGGCGTATATGTCGTTTCTGGCACGCGTGTCGTTTCTGACATACGCGCTGTTCGCGGCGACATGTCGTTTCTGGCACACATGTCGTTTCTGACATGTTTCTGGCATGCATGTCGTTTCTGACATGTGTGTTGATTGCGACACACATGACGTTTCCTGGGAGGCCTCCTGGCAAACGCCTCATTACTGACACTTGTGTCGCTTCCTGACATGCATGCCGTTTCTGATATGCATGCCAAGTCTGGCACTCGTGTCTTGGCACACAACACGCATGCCGTTTCTGGGCTACGTGTCATTTCGTTTTCTGGCACGTGTGTCATTTTCTGTCACGCGTGCCGTTTCTGTCATGTGTGTCGTTTCTGGCACGTGTGTTGTTTCTGACATATGTGTCCTTTCTGGCACGTGTGTCGTTTCTTGCATGTTTCTGGTGCATGCGTTGTTTCTGACATGCGTGTCGCTTCTGGCACGCATGTCATTTCCGACATGTCTGTCGTTTGTGGCGCACGTGTCGTTTCCTGGCGGGCATGAGGCCTCCTGGCATACGGCTTGTGTCGCTTCCTGACATGAATGCCGTTTCTGATATGCATGCCAAGCCTGGCACGTGTGTCGTTTCTGTCACGTGTGTCGTTTCTGTCACGCGTGTCGTTTCTGACACGTTTCTGACACGTGTGTCGTTTCCGACACGCGTGTTGTTTCAGGCACGTGTGTTGCTTCTGTCACGCGTGTTGTTCTGGCATGCATGTCGTTTCCGGCACGCGTGTTGTTTCAGGCATGTGTGTTGCTTCTGTCACGCGTGTTGTTTCTGGCATGCATGTCGTTTCTGGCACGCGTGTCGTTTCTGGCATGTTTCTGGCACGTGTGTTGTTTCCGACATGCGTGTCGTTTCTGACAAGGTGTCGTTTCCGACATGCGCGTCGGCCTTGGCACGCGTGTTGTTTCCGACATGCGTGTCTTTTCCGGCACGCGCGTCTTTCCGCCATGCGTGCCGTTTGCGACATGCGTGTCGTTTCTGGCATATGTGTTGTCTCTGACACACGTGCCGTTTGTGGCGACGTGTCGTTTCTGACACGTGTGTCGTTTCTGACATGTGTGTCGTTTGTGGCACACGTGTCATTTTCTGGCACGCATGAGGCCTCCTGGCATAGCCTCATTCCTGACACTTGTGTCGCTTCCTGACATGCATGCCGTTTCTGATACGCATGCCAAGCCTGGCAAGGCGTGAGAAAACCCCTCCTGAGTTGTTCTTGGGGAAGTCCAAGAGACTCCACCCACAACAGGAGAGGCTACTGCTGATGCCCTAGGCTGTCTTCCAGACACAGAAGGTGAGTTCCTATTGTTGAAGATGCTGTGTATTTCAGACAGAAGACCCGGAGGACCAGCCCATGTAGAATGTGACTTGAAAACTTCCTCCTGACAACGAACTTCTAAAGTACTGGAAAGTGCTATGGAAGCTTCCAGCTTAGGGACACATCCCACAGTCCTACCTTCCTGAATGCCTATGAACCATGCCAACCAGCAAGGTGTGATAATGCTAAGAGTATAATAGTGGCATTAGTATCTTAGTAATATTAATATTACAAAGTAATTAATATCTTAGTGATAGCCAACAGTTCTCTGACTGGACTCAAGGCCCACTCAGTAAGAGGGACAGCAAGCCAGTCCCTGACAGGTGAAAGCAGCAGCAGCATTCAGCTCAATTCTTCATGCCCTACTCACAGGATATCCAGTTAAATTTGAATTTTGGGCAAGCATGGAACATAAAATTATTTTATATAAATATATCTCATGTTATGTTCATATTTAAAACTGAAGTATTTTAAAACGAAAATTCAAATTTAAGAAAAACACACTTTGGGCTGGAGAGATGGCTCAGAGGTTGGGAGCATTGCCTGCTCTTCCAAAGGTCCTGAGTTCAGTTCCCAGCAACCACATGGTGGCTCACAACCATCTGTAATGGGATCTGGTGCCCACTTCTGGCCTGCAGGCATACAGACAGACAGAATATTGTATACATAATAAATAAATAAATAAATAAATTTTTTTTAAAAAAGAAAAACACATTTTATTTGGCAGCCTCGTTCTGTAATCCCGTAGCTCAAGAGGAGGGTACTCAGTGCAAAAACGATTCCTTCCTATGTGCTTGCTCGATCGATACCTTGCGTTTTCAATATTTAGCACATATCCAAAGTTCAATATTTGCAAATAGTTTGCAGTGCATTATTTTGTTTAAGTTTTGTATCAAGACTTAGAAGTAGGTCAGTTTCACACTCTCCTGCTGTTCCACATCCATTTCTTTAAAACTACATTTTTACATGCATTTATTTGAGTGTGTAGGAAGAGGACAATTTGTGGGAGTTGGTCTCCTTCTACCGCCTGGGTATGAAGCTCTGCTTCAACTTTGTGAAAAGTATCTTTCCTTGCTGAGCCACATCACCAGCTCCCCATCCACCTCATTTTCCTTGTAAACATTAGGCCCTAATTTGTTGTTAAAAAGAAATTCTTGCCAGGCATGGTGGTGCTTGCCTTTAATCTCAGTACTTGGGATGCAGAGGCAGGTGGATCTCTAAGTTCAGGGCCAGCCTGGTCTACAGAATGAGTTCCAGGGCAGCCAGGACTACACAGAGAAACCCTGTGTTGAAAAAGACAAAAACAGGGCTGGAGAGATGGCTCAGAGGTTAAGAGCACTGACTGCTCTTCCAGAGGTCCTGAGTTCAATTCCCAGCAACTACATGGTGGCTCACAGCCATCTGTAATGAGATCTAGTGCCATCTTTTGGCCAGCAAGCATATAGACAGACAGAACACTGTGTACATAATAAATAAATAAATAAATAAATAAATAAATAAATAAATAAATCTTAAAAAAAAGGAAAAAGACAAAAACAAAACACAAAAGTCCTATTTTATTTTATGTTTATGGGTGTTTTTCTGGTATATGTGTGTACATCACTGGCAAACCTGGTGCCCGAGGAGGCCAGAAAAGTACGGCAGAGGGTGATGGGATTCCCTGGAACCCGAGTTACAGAGGGCTGTGAGCCTCCATGTGGTTGCAGAAAATTGAACGAAGTCCTCTGGAGCAGCAACAAGGGCTCTTAACTATTGAGTACTCTTTCCATCTCTGCCCTGGGAATGAGTTGTGTTTGGTCTGAGCCTGTTGTGTGGTTCGGTCTTTTACTGGGCACCAGTTTAGGTCTCTGGAGTTTTTCTAACAGTTGGATTGTTGAACTGTTTTCCTTCCTGATTATTGAAATAGTTACGCTCTTTCGCTGTTGGACTTTGTGGAGGTTTGAAAGAAATCGGCCCCCAAGGGGAGTGACACTCTTAGGAGGTGTGGCCTTGTTGGAGTAGGTACAGCTTTCTTGGAGGAAGTGTCACTGTGGGGGTGGGCTTTGAGGTTTCCTTTGCTTTAGCTACATCCAGTGTCAGGCCACTTCCTCTTGCTTGCACAAGATGCAGAACTCTTAGCTACCTCTCCAGCACCGTGTCTGCCTGCACACATCCATGTCCCACCATGAAAATGTACTGTAACTGAAACTGTGAGCCACCCCATCAAATGTTTTCCTTTGTAAGAGTTGCTGTGGTCATGGTGTCTCGTTGCAGCAATAGCAACCCTAAGACTGTGTCTCAGTACAGTATCTGGAGGAGAGAGAGTTAGCCCAAGCAGAGAGTTGAAGGAGATTGGATCTTCGTAGCACTGAACCAAACAGCCACTGCTGATCTGTCTTCCCACTTCCATGTTGTGGTAAGACTCATTATTTGTTAGACTGATTAGAGTTGGGTTTTCTGTTCCTAGTAGCTGGAAACTGTAGCTGGAGGCTGCTCTTTCATTTTCTGGCTGCCCAGACCAGAATAATCAAACAAAACTATATTAATTATAACATTGTTTGGCCTATTAGCTCAGGCTTCTTATTAACTAACGCTCACATCTTAAATTAACCCATTTCTGAGTGACTTCCACTGGAGCAGGTACAAGGGAGCCACCGAGGGAGCAGGGCCAACCCAGAGACCTCTGAGGGAATGGGTACAAGTCAGGGATTTCTGAGGGAGTGGGCCCAAGCCAGGAACTTCTGTGGGAGCAGGCACAAGCCAGGGAAATCTGTGGGAACAAGCCTGAGCCAGTGACCTCTGCCGGAGCAGTCCTGAACCAGCAACTTCTGTTGGAGAAGGCCCAAGGCAGCAATCTCCACAGGAGCAGGCTTGAGCCAAGACTTCCATAAGAGCAGGCCCTAGGCAATGACCTCTACAGGATCAGGTACAAAGGAGCCACCCCTGAGGGAGCAGGCTCCTGTCAGAGACCTCTGTGGGACCGGATGTGACTCAGAAACCTCCGAGGTAGTAGGCCTGAGCCAGTGACCTCTGCCAGAGCAGGTCCAAGACAACAATCTCAGTGGGAGCAGCCCCAAGCAAGCGATCTCCAATGGAAGCAGGCTCGAATGAACCCAGGATTGCAGAGCAACCCCGCAGAGTTCTGAGTAACCTCTGGGAACACTAAGTGGCCTCCTGGATGACTGGAACCGTGGCCCTGACTTTATCATGAGGAACAACCATTTGAGCCTTGGACCCACTGGCACCTGGAAGATTGCTCACCAGAGACAGCCCCAACTATATCAATCAGAGGAAAAGATGGGTAGACAAGGTAAGAGCATACTCAACACTACAAAGAGCAACATGACACCAACAAAAACTAGTGGCCCTACAACAGCAAGACTTGAACACCCAAGCATAGATAAAGCAGAAGAAAATGACCTAAAAAATAACGTTAGGAGAATGTTTGAGGCCCTTAAAGAGGAAATGAAAAATTCCCTCAAAGAAATGGAGGAAAAGATAAACAAAAAATTAGAAGAAACCAACAAATCCCTTAAAGAAAACCAAGAAAAAGCAAACAGATGAAAGAAATTATCCAAGATTTGAAAGCCAAAATAGAGACAATAAAGAAAACACAAACTGAGAGAATTTTAGAAATGGAATAATCAAATTGAGAGCTGAAATCAACATAATAGAAACAAAGAAAACAATACAAAGAATCAATGAGACAAAGAGTTAGTTCTTCGAGAAAATCAGAAAAAATAGACAAACCTTTATCCAAACTAACCAAAAGACAGAGAGAGAATATTCAAATTAACAAAATAAGAAATGAAAATGGAGACATAACAACAGACATGGAGGAAATACAGAGAATCATCAGGTAATATTTCAAAAACCTGTACTCCACAAAATTGGAAAACTTAAAGACAATGAACAATATTCTGGATAAATATCACTTACCAAAATTAAATCAAGACCAGATAAGCAAATTAAACAGACCTATAACTGCTAAAGAAATAGAAACAGTCATCTAATGTCTCCCAACCCCCCACCCCCAAAAGCCCAGGACCAGGTGGTTTCAGCATAGAATTCTACAAGACTTTCAAAAAAGAACTAATACCAATATTCCTCAAATTGTTCCATACAACAGAAACAGAAGGAATATTGCCAAACTCTTTTTATGAGGCTACAATTACCCTGATACTCAAACCACACAAAGACATTAATAAGAAAGAGAATTACAGACCAAATCTCACTCATGAACATTCATGCAAAAATACTCAATAAAATATTGGCAAACTGAATCCAAGAACATATCAGAACAATCATCCACCATGATCAAGTCAGCTTCATCCCAGAGATGCAAGGATGGTTTAACATATAAAAATATGTCAATGTAATCCACCATATAAACAAACTGAAAAAAGTTCACATGATCATCTCATTAGTTGCTGATAAAGCCTTCGACAAAATACAATATCCCTTCATGATAAAGATCTAGGAGATAGCAAGGATAAAAAACCATACCTAAACATAATAAAGATAATATACAGCAAGCCAACAGCCAACATCAAACTAAACTCAAAGTGATTCCACTGAAATCAGGAACATGACAAGGTTGTCCACTCTCTCCATATCTATTCAATATAGTTCTTGAGGTCCTAGCTAGAGCAATAAGACACCAAAGGGAGATCAAGGGGATACAATTAGGAAAAGGAGAAGTCAAGCTCTCACTGTTTGCTGATGATATAATAGTTTACATAAGCCACCCCAAAAATCCTACCAAGGATTATACAACTCATAAACACCTTCAGTAATATAGCAGGATACAAGATTAACTTGAAAAATCAGTAGCCCTCCTTTATACAGATGATAAATGGGCTGAGAAAGAAATTAGAGAAACATCACCCTTCACAACAGCCACAAATAACATAAAATATCTTGGAATAACTCTAACCAAACAAGTGGAAGACCTGTTTGACAAGAACTTTAAATCTTTGAAGAAAGAAATTGAAGAAGACACCAGAAAATGGAAAGACCTCCCATGCTCTTGGGTAGGAATAATTAACATAGTAAAAATGGCTAGCTTACTAAAAGCAATCTACAGATTCAATGCAATGCCCATCAAAATCCCAGCAAAATTTTTCACAGACCTCAAAAGAACAATACTCAACTTCATATAGAAAAGCAAAAAAACCCAGGATAGCCAAAACAATCCTATACAATAAAGGAACTTCTGAAGGCACCACAACCCCTGACTTCAAACTCTACTACAGAGCTACAGTACTGAAAACAGCCTGGTATTTGAGTAAAAATGGCTAGGAGGTCCAATGGAACCGAATCAAAGACACACACCTATGGACACCTGACTTTGACAAAGAAGCAAAAAATATAAAATGGAAAAAGAAAAGCATATTCAATAAATGGTTCTGGCATAACTGGATGTCAACATGTAGAAGAATGAAAATAGATCCATATCTTTCACCGTGAACAAAACTCAAGTCCAAATGGATCAAAGACCTCAACATAAAACCTCATAAAACCACACTGAACCTCATAGAAGAGAAAGTGGGAAGTACTTGAATGCATTGGCACAGGAGACCACTTCCTAAATATAACCCCAGTAGCACAGACACTGAGAGAAACTGGTGTGGGACAATGGTCTGTATTCTGTCAATTATATTTTAAATAAACACTGATTGGCCAGTAGCCAGGCAGGAAGTATAGGTGGGACAACCAGACAGGAAGTAGAGGCGCGTCAATGAGAACAGGAGAATTCTGGGAAGAAGAAAGCTTTGTCTGTAGTCCTGGCCCTGCCACAGAAGAAGCAAGATATGATTGCCTCACTGAAAAAAGTACTGAGACATGTGGCTAACACAGATAGGAATAATGGGATAATATAAGTTATAAGAGTTAATAAGAAGCCCGAGTTAATGGGCCAATCAGTTTATAGTTTATGGGTGATTTCTTTGGGACCCAATGACTGCAGGAATTGGGCAGGACAGAAAACGCAGTCAACAAGAAACAATTAATAAATGGGACCTCCTGAAACTGAAAAGCTCCTATAAAGCAAAGGACATGGTCAACAAGACAAAATGGCAGCCTAAAGAATGGGAAAAGATCTTCACCAACTCCACATCAGACAGAGGGCTGATCTCCAAAATATGCAAAGAACTCACGAACTTGGTCATCAAAAGAACAAATAATCCAATAAAAAAAATGGGGTACAGATCTAAACAGAGAACTCTCAACAGAGGAATTTAAAATGGTTGAGACCAGGAGAGCCATCAGTGGGAACCTTCATCTGGCGATGAATGGAGATAGAGACAGAGACCCACACTGGAGCACCAGACTGAGCTCCCAAGATCCCAATGAGGAGAAGAAGGAGGGAGAACATGAGCAAGGAAGTCAGGACCACAAGGGGTGCACCCACCCACTGAGACAGTGGGGCTGATCTAGTGGGAGCTCACCAAGGTCAGCTGGTCTGTGACTGAAAAAGCATGGGATAAAACCCTGACTCTCTGAACATGGCAGACAATGAGGGCTGATGAGAAGCCAAGGACAATGGCACGGGGTTTTGATCCTACTTCATGTTCTGGCTTTGTGGGAGCCTAACCAGTTTGGATGTTCACCTTCCTAGACCTGGATGGAGGGGGGAGGACCTTGGATTTTCCACGGGGCAGGGAACCCTGACTGCTCTTCGGANAGGGCAGGGAACCCTGACTGCTCTTTGGACTGGAGAGGGAGGGGGAGAGGAGGGGGGAGAGGGGGAGGGGGGCAGGAGAAGGAGGAGGGAAATGGGAGGCTGGGAGGAGGCGGAATTTTTTTCTTTTCAAGAAAAAAAATAAATAAATTAAATAAAAAATTAAATTAAAATGGTTGAAAGACACTTAAGGAAATGCTCAACATTCTTAGCCATCAGAGAAATGCAAATCAAAACAACTTTGAGATTCTATCTTACACATGTAAGAATTGCCAAGATCAAAGACACTTATGACAGCTTATGCTTGAGAGAATTTGGGGAAGAAGGAATACTTTTCCATTGCTGGTGGGAGTGCAAACTGGTACAGCCCCTTTGGATATCAGTATGGAGATTTCTCAGAAAATTAGGAAACAACCTATCTCAAGACCCAGCAATACCACTTTTGGGTATATACCCAAAGGATGCTCAATTGTACCACAAGGACATGTGCTCAACTATGTTCATAGAAGCATTGCTTGTCATAGCCAGAAACTGGAAACAATCTAAATGCCCCTTGACTGAACAATGGATAAGGAAAATATGGTACATTTATACAATGGAGTACTACACAACAGAAAAAATGACATCTTAAAATTTTCAGATAAATGGATAGATCTAGAAAACATCATATTGAGTGATGTAACCCAGACCCAGAAAGACATATGTACTCACTCATAAGTGGCTTTTAGACATAAAGCAAAGAAAAACCAGCCTAAATTTCACAATCCCAGAGAATCCAGACAATAAAGAGGACCTTAAGAGAGACATACATAGATCTAATCTACATGGGAAGTACAAAAATACAAGATCTCTTGAGTAAATTGGGAGCATGGGAACATGGGAGAGGGTAGAAGGGGAGGCAAGAGGAAGGGAGGGAAGGGGAGAAAAATAATAGCTCAATAAAAACAATTTTTTTTTAAATTAAAAAATCTAAAAAAAATTGACCCATTTTTATTAATCTGTGTATTGCCACTAGGCTGTAACTTATTGAAGGTTCTTTTCTGATGTCTTTCAACTTCAGCAGCTACATGGCATCTCTCTAACTTTGCCTACTCTTTCTCTCTTCCAGCTTGGCTATATTCTGTCCTGCTATAGGCTGAAACAGCTTCTTTATTAACCAATGGTAATAAAACACATTCATAGTATAAGGAGGGGAATCCCAGATCATTATGGCTGACATGGATAGTCCTTCTCTCCCCTCCTACCTTAGAGGTCAGAGTGAGCTGGCTTGAGTTGGAGCAATGGCTAAGAGGGTAAGGCATGGGCAAGGTCCTGAGTTTAAGCTCAAGCACTGCCTAAAACAAAATCCAACCTGTTGAAATTAGGAGCGGCAGGGCTGCGTCCCCGGCACCCGGCCGCCTGCATGGCTAGCTTATGCCCCGAAATAATTACACGGAAACTGTATTCTTTCAAACACTGCCTGGCCCGGCTAGTTCCAGCTTCTTATTGGCTAGCTCTTACATATTGTTCTAACCCATTTCTAATATTCTATGTAGCCCATGAGCTGGCTTACCAGAGAGGATCTTAACCTGCCTCTGTCTGAAGTGGGAGAACCATGGCGACTCCTTGACTCAGCTTCTTTCTCCCAGCATCCTATTCTGTTTACTCCGCCTACCTAAGGGTTGGCCTATCAAATGGGCCTAGGCAGTTTCTTTATTAATAAGAAATCACTCCCACATCATTTCCCCTTTTTCTGTTTAAACAAAAAAGAAAGGCTTTAACTTTAACATAGTAAAATTACATATAACAAAACAGTTATCAAGCAAGAATTACAGTTACAATATTTATATCTATTTTATCTCTTATCATAACTAAGGAAAACTATATTCATTCTTCAACTCCATCAAAGTCTCCAGAATGATATAATACTACCTAAGTAAACAAGAAATAAGAAAACTCTAGAAATGACAAAGACATCTCACTGCCTGGACAGTCACCCAAAGTTCTTCTGTACCGTCGGGGCATCCATCTTCGGCCTACAGGCCCATGGTATCCAGAGACATTTCCATGAAGCAGGAAATTTCAAAGACAGTTCAGTCATTTTCTGCTGTGTCCTGCAGAATGTCTCGCAGACTCTTTCATGAATCAGGAACCCCGAAAGACCATCTCACCTTTAGGCAAGTTCAGCAGTCCTTTCTCTGCGGGTTCTCTGTGTCCAGTTTATGCAACAGTCCAGGCAAGAGCAGTTTCTTGCCCAAATGGCTATCAAACTCCATAAGGATCCTCTTCGATGCCCATCTTCCTCTTGAAGTAGCTGGTGCTGCCAGGAGCAGACGTGTCTCCTTGTCATGAAAAGTCCTAAGTTATTAAAATATTTTAAATGCCATATTCTGCAGTCTTTGAGAGATATGAAGAATGTCTATCTAACTGAAAGATATCTCTATATATCTAGAAAATCTAACTAACATGACTACAAGCTTGACTATTATCCATTAACAACCTATATTTCCTAATTATACAGTACATTTTTAAATGAACTACACAATCACAATACCTTAATCAAGATCAGAAATACATATAACAAAATTGACCATAAAATCCATACCAATGCAAATTATTCAATCTATATCACCAACCAACCAAAAGCACATCACAAGAAGGAGGAGGATTTAGGAATGTGGGTTGCAGCCAGTTGTGGGGCCTGTGAGTGCCCAGGTAAGAAGAAAGAGTGGCTTCCATTGACTTACTGGGCCTTTGAGAGTCCCAGAAGAAGGGTGTAATAGGATTGTCATATTCTAATTTTTTGAAATCCTTTTCTTATGATAGAGACTATTCCAAGGAACTGCATGTTTCTAAGGTATCTACTTCTAACACTCATGCATGAAAAGATATGGTGTACAGCAACATCCTATAGTAGAAATCCCCACAGGGATGTATAATATAGTAATGTAGAATATGTATTTTTATTTCTATTAAATTATGTACCCTGCCAAATTACAAAGTCTACAGAATAATATACTGTGTCAGCCCAAGTTCCTATTTCTTTGCATGCTGGAGTGCTTGCTTCTAGCATTCAGGAACACCAAGTATTGATCTGTGTTTTCATTTTCAATACCTTTCCACCAGACAGCTCCCTTACATGACTTCTTTTTTTTAATTAATTAATTAATTAAAGATTTCTGCCTCCTCCCCTCCACCGCCTCCCATTTCCCTGCCCCTCCCCCAGCCAACTCCCCCTCCCTCATCAGCCCGAAGAGCAGTCAGGGTTCCCTGCCCTGTGGGAAGTCCAAGGACCTCCCACCTCCTTCCAGGTCTACCTTACATGACTCTGCCATGCACCTGCATCACCGGGCATAGCGTATAATAGTCTCCCTTCTGATTTTGTGCTTTTAGGAACAATAGCCACGTTTCAGAATAAAGGTGGATTTTGGTGTGGGAAGGGGCTTCAAGGCTTATCTTGAATTATATTTTGATATTTCTAAAGCTACTTGTTCTTCTTTCCCTTTTTAATTTTTACATTTAATTAAAAATATTTAGGACTGGTGTCTTAGTCAGGGTTACTATTGCTGTGATGAAACACCATGACCAAAAGTAACTCAGGGGGAAAAGGGTTTGTTTGGCCTATAGTTCCACATCACTGTTCATCATTGAAGGAACTCAAACAGGGAAGAAACAGGAGGCAGGAGCTGATGAAGAGGCCATGGGAGGGTGTTGCTTACTGGCTTGCTCAGCACACTTTCTTATAGAACCTAGGTCCATCAGCCTAGGGGTAGCACTATCCACAATGGAATGGGCCCTCCTCATCAATCAGTAGTTAAGAAAGTGCCCACAGCCCAGTCTTATGGATGCACTCTCTCAATTGAGGGTCCCTATAGCTGTCAGGTTGACATAAAACTACCCAGCAAAGCTGGCAAGAGAGCTCCGTGGGGAGGGTGCTCGCTGCCTAACCTGGCAAGCTGAGTTTGATCTCCAGAACCCATGCGGTGGAAGGAGAGAGGTGACTCCTGCAAGTTGACCTTTACGTCCACATATCTCTCACTAAATAAATGTAATAAAGCATTTCTAATTAAAAATGTGCAGAGACGCTACAGAGGGAATATAACTGATGCTCAGATAACTTCTTCAGTGCTCCACTAGTGTTACCGTTTCCTGACATTCTGTGTGCCTGTTCCTATGTATGTACGTATGTAGATGTACAGACAGAGTTTTTCCTATTCAATCACTTGAGTGGACTTTTCGGCCCTAAATACTTCAGCATGTGAATTGCTAGGCCAGGGATATTCTTCCACATGACCACAATTTGGTGATCCGACCCAGCGAGTGTGATAGTAATATAACAATACAGTAAAAATCAAACCACCATGGACTCCAACAACATTCTTTAAAAACTTTGCTTTGTTGTTTTGTTTTGTAATCTCGGGTCTGATTCAAAATGACATGCTTCCTTTACTTTTCATGTTTGTCTCTGCAGTTTTCCAGCCTTAATCCAGGCTTTATATATGCCCAGCCTGTGCCCTGTCACTAAGCTGCGCCCAGCCCCTGCTTTTCAGGACTCTTTAGCTGATTTGGGACTTTCCTCATCCTTTCCTCGTCCTTACCAATGCTGACCAGTTAGAAGTTTGTGAAACCACAGTTTTATTGCCTGTTTCCTAATTTGGATCTGACTGCTATCATACCTAGCTTATGAATTTTTAGTAGAAATCCTGCAGGAATTAAGAGTCCTCCATGCATCATGTCACAGACATGGGATACCATTTGTGTCCTTACTGAGGACTGTAACTTTGATTAGCTCTTCATGGCTGTGTGTTCCAGGCTGTGCCATGTTAACAGGCATATGCCATCTTGCCTGGCTTATGCGGTACTGGGTGTTGAACCCAGGGCCTCACGCTTGCTAGGAAACCCTCTACCAACTGAGCCCCTGCCTGAACCCGTGGATGTTATCTGAAGATGTAGAGTTAAGGCTTGTGGAATGAACCAGGGCTAGAGGGGTGAGGGAAGGTGTACGGGTTGAGCACTGTGGTGAGAGGACCTGGCAGCAGCCATTTCAACACTGGAAATACCATAGAATTATGTGAGGACTTAAAAAAAAATGTCCCCAACTCCAGGATCCTCTTCCCCCAGGCCAACTAAGAATGGGTGGAGGAGAACGGTTGTTGAGGTGGGGTTTAGTAGTTTTTAAAGCTCCCAGGTGAGTTTAATCAGCTAACAAGCCTAATTTCCACTCTCTCTTCCTTCTCTCCCTTTGCAATCCTGACCTCCCCAAAAGTAACCAGAGGCCCCATTAGCTCCTGCGTCTGGGAACAAGGGACGGAGAAGGTGCTTCAAGACAGATGTCAGATTCCTCCCGGGCTGTCCACATTGTGAAGTGACATCATGTGAAAGCTAAAATGGTCAAATTATACATCATGTCAGTCCTCCCTCCCTCCCCACCCTCTTCACAAGCACAAAGGATCGTAGTTTTTAAAAACTCTCCTTAATCATAGTGATGAGCTGAAATGTTGTTGAAGCTGCCTGCTCAAAACGTCAACAATATACTTAAATGTATAATAAGCACATTATGCGTTTAACCTGGGGTTAGACAGAGACTTGTCATCCTGGGACATGCTGTGCTGTCAGTGAGAGGTTTCCAGGAGCCCACGTGGACACTCTCTGGCAGCCAGGTCCACACTGGACTCTTCTCAAGGCCTCATTTGAATAATCTGGACATGGCAATGACCGTGAATTGTGTCTAGGTTATGTACTGGCTAGCTCGTTTTTGGAGTAACATATATATGTATGTATATAGGTATATGTCTCTTTAATGTGCATATTATCTATATCTATATCTATATCTATATCTATATCTATATCTATATCTATATCTATTTATTTCTATATCTATGACTTTGTGAGCCACTCACCTTAGTTTGCTGAATGGCTGGGATTACTGTCATGTGCCACCAACTCACCAGGTCTGCCACGTTTTACAATGACAGAATTAAAAAGCTGGAAGGGACCTCAAGACTCCCTCACCATTTTATAAATTAAATTTATTTATTTTCATGCATTTGTGTTAGTACTTGTGTGGAGGTCAAGGTTGGCTTGTGGGGAGTCGGTTCTTCCTTCTACAATGTGGAACTCCCATGGTGCTTGGCGGCAAGTGCTTCAGCCAACTGAACTGTATCGCTGCCTCAAGGCGCACCCGTTTCAAATTCTTTATTTAGCCTTTCTTACACTTGTTGAGGTTATGACATAAGTTGGTGGCTGGGGTGAAATATTCCTTAAAAGAGGGCTGCTATAAACTTCTTTTTCCTGATGCAGAAGTACACCTAATTCTTGTACTTGGATTTTTTTGAACCCTTCTGGGACCCTTCACCAGGATCCATGGCATCCCCAGGGAGGTGTGAGACCCTTCACCCAGAGATAAGGTGAGGTGGGCAGGCTCCATGGCATCCCCAGGGTGGTGTGAGACCCTTCACCCAGAGATAAGGTGAGGTGGGCAGGCTCCATGGCATCCCCAGGGAGGTGTGAAAGAATGGACAGGCAGTCTAACTCTAGACCAGATGAAGCCTGGTGGGGTGCTGGCTGCTGAGCACCGGGCCTCAGAACCAGGAACACTCTGAAGCCAGGACTGCATGTGCAGGTATGGGTCAGGGCAAAGTCCCTCCAACAAATGCCACCCTGAGGGGGCAGCAGTGGCAGGGAACTTACAGGAGGACTGTGCCCTGGTCCCCACTAGCTCTGAGAACATCTCACTGCTGAAGGACACTATCCCAGCACTGAAGAATGGCATCAATAAAATACCTGTCCCAGTGTCTGTCCACGGGTGAAGCAGCCTACGAAAGGCAGCTGATGTTGTGTGTCGTTTGTTTTCCAGGGCATTCAGTATAATGCAAATGACTAGGTGAGAGATTCTTGGAATTCTGTGGCAGTCAGTTCAGTTTTTGTTTGCTTTTGAGACAGTCTCACTTGGTTGGTTTTGACTTGACTCTCAGTCCTTCTGACCCCACCCCTCGAGTGCTGGGATGAAATGCACGCACCACTAGCTCAGCTTCTGTAGTGCAGAGGATTGGACAGGGCTTGGTGCTATGTAAGCACGGTCAAGCAGGCAGCTCTGTTTTAATGTGCACAGGAGAGAAGAATCCCCTCCTCTTTACTGTTCACTATCGGCATGTGAATATAGAGATCACAGCTGACCGCTAACACCTGCAGTAGATGCTGGCCCAGCGTCACCCTCGCAGGGTGCTCACAGTTTGGTGCGTAACAGAAAAAAAAAGATAGCATGGAGGAGGTACTTCAGTTTCCAGATGGTTTTCTGTCTGTCTACAGGTTCTGTATCCTTGGATTCAAACAACTAGGGCATGAAAATAAATAAAAGAAATTGCCTGCCCTAAGTATGTATAGGCTACAGACTTCTCCCCCTTGCCAATACATAATATTTTCATTATAGATATCGCACGTGATTTGGAGATAACAGTTACAGGCAGCTGAATGGGGTTATATACACTAAGTTGTTTTATATGAAGGACTTGAATTTGTGAGGATCCTGGTGTTGACCTGGCACCCATTCCCGAGAGAGAGAGAGAGAGAGAGAGAGAGAGAGAGAGAGAGAGAGAGAGAGAAAGAGAGAGAGAGAGCCAGACCATCTATTATGACCCCCCCCCCCCATATTTAGGTTTTACTGTTTTTAAACTTGGCCCCAGTTGAAGTGAGAGGCAAGGCCTATCTGTAACAGTCATAATCCTTAAGAAAAGATGCTTCCAGAGCTCTGGAGATAGCTCAGGGGTTAAACTACTTGAGCCAAGGGTGGAGTTTGGATACCCAAAAGCCATGGAAGTGCCTAGTGTGTGGAGCAACTCACCTGTAAGTCCAGCCTCGGGAGGTGAAGACAGGAGATCCCCAGAGCGAGCTGCCTGGAGAGAGTGGCCGTATTAGTGAGGTCTGAGTCTGAGAGAGAGACACTGCCTCAGCGAGTGGGGTGTAAGAGGAACTGAGGATGATTCCAGGCTTGGGCCTCTATGTGCACACATACATGTGTATGTGTACTCCTACATACATGTACCCACACATGGGAGCATGCACACATGCACCACACACACACACACACACACATACACACACACACACTGGAACATATTCACGTGTACCCCTCATCAAAAAAGAGAGAAAAAAAAGATGGCACCCATTTTAAAAACATGCCCCTAGGATAAGGATAGGAGGGCATATTCCCACCCCTAACTTTTTTCTTTAATTTTTTTTTTTGAGGTGGGATTTCTCTGTGTAGCCCTGGCTGTCTTGGAACTTGTTCTGTAGACCAGGCTGGCCTCAACTTACTAAGATCCGCCTGCCTCTGCCTCCCAAGTGCTGGAATTAAAGGCGTGTGGCACCACTGCCTGACTTAAAATTTTTTTTTCTGTGTGGGTGTTTTACCTGTACATATGTCCGTGCAACACATGCATGCAGTGTCCAGAGAGGTCAGAAAAGACTGTGAGCCTCCATGTGGGTGCTGGGGATTGAGCCTGGGTCCTCTGGGAGAACAGCAGTGCTCTTAACCACTGAACCATCTTTCCAACCCCAAATGCTTATGTTATAGACTTAAAAACTATGAGCAGGAGTTCCCCAGCAGAACTGGTCTAGCATATCTGCTATCTCCAACTGAGCACCCTGATTCCAGTGGCCACAGCGGAGAGGCTGACACCACACAACACAGTCACTCTTCCTGGGAGGCCTCTGGGGAGCCAGTGGGCTCTGTTGGGGCTACCAGGAAACACAGTGAAGGAAAAACACATGCTTGCTGTCACAGAGCCCACAATATAGTGGAATATGACAGGGAGAGGGTGTCACCTTGGGTCTAATTTGGCCTTTTGCTCAGGGTTGGTGCTTTCAAGTTTGGTCTCGGAAGTAGATTTTTTAGTGTAGATCAATATTAGGTCATAACCCCCAGAAGGCAGAACTTTTACCTATCACCCCAAACCAAGGATCTTCAAGGCTTCAGATGCAGCATAGCTGATCGGCTGATGCCTGGAGGGCTGGAGCCCGGACCCCCATGCATGTCATTTCTTGGTCTCAGACATACGAGCTCTGCAGGGCCAAGCCAGAGCCCCATGGCCAAGAGCCCAGACTTGCTAACTGGTCCAGCGCTAACTGAGGAGCCTCGTTGAACTGGTGTTCCAGCAACCACAGTTTGAATTATGACTACTTGGCCACCAGCCCGGTGGCTTCCGTAAGTCAGGTGTTGCAGGTAGAAAGGAGCGAGGCTGCAGGGCTGTTTTCATCCTGCCGTTCTCTTGTGCCTTATTCAGACTCAGAGTCTTGGCCTAAAAAAAGCTCTGTCTGTGAGTCAGTTGAGCTCCCAAGTTTCTCAGAATGCTTTTGGCCTCTGTCTGTGGCTATTCTGAACGACATCTTTAGACAGAGGGCGGAGGATGCCGCTTTGGGGTGCTGAAGGAACTTTCGGGAATCATCATCCTGCTTTTTTGGGGCTGGGATGGAAAGCACTGGTGTTTGGCAAGTCAGCTTTCTGGTTTTGACCCCTCTTGTCTCCCAACAGTGTGCATGGGGTGGGCTTATCCATTCAAGGACACATGTGTCTCCAGCTTCCCAGGGCAGAGGTGTGGGATTTATAATCCTTCAGAGGCGAGTTCAGAGACCAAGATCCACTTGGTACAATCACAAGTGCCACCTGCATCTAGGATCCATCCCATGGGTGAAAGAGTCACACGGAAGGTCTATGGAGAGTGATGTGGGATGCCCCTTTGTATGCTATAAATGTGTTCTATTACTGTTGATTAATAAAAAAGCTACTTTGGCCTACAGCAGGTCAGAATATAGCTAGTTGGGAAATCCAAGCCGAGAGACAGGGAGAAAGAAGATGGAGTTGGGGAGACTCCAGCAGCTGTAGGAGGAGTAAGATGCCGGAGCATTGCTGGTAAGCCACGGGGCACGTGGCGATACACAGATTATTAAAAATGGTTTAATTTATATGCAGAGCTAGTCAGTAAGAAGCCTGAGCCATTGGCCAAGCAATTATAATTAAATTAAGCCTCCGAATGATTATTTCATAAACGGCTGCAGGGACTGGTGGGCGGAAGAGAAACCGGTCCATTGGGCCCGGATGGGACACAGAAAAGACCTCCAGCTACAGACAGAGAGGACACATTCATTTCAGTTTCATTTTTGTCACCAGGCTGACCTGAGGACACACTGCAGAGCTGGATGCCTGTGGTGTCTTGTGCTGCCTGTGGTTACTGCAGACCCCTAACCCAGACAGAAGTGCTCAGCCCTGTCTGCACCATCTTTCCAGGCTCCGGAGAGGGCTTGGCTGTTCCAGTACAGTCTTCTAAATGACTGTTGTTTAAAAACAAACAAACCAGGATTTCACTATGTAGCCTTGGCTGACCAGAATTTCATATGTAGAGCAGATTAGCCTCAAGCTCACAGAGATTAGCCTGCCTTTGCCTCCTACATATTGGGATGGATTAAAGGCATATGCCATCACACCTAGCTAAATGATTGCTTATTGTTTGTGGTGAACCCCCAGTGGTTGGAGTATGTTTGTTGATTTGTCCCAGTGCCCTGTCGGTTGAGCTCAGTCTTAAGGAGAATGACAGATGACAGAAAAGTTCCCTAGAGACAGGATAGATGTGTGGGTTCTTGGGTTCAGATTCCACCTTTGATGTCTTACGGCTGAGTGACCTTGATCTTTAGCTCCTAATCATTTTGAGATTCAGTTTGCTTTTCCTCGACAGTCTTAAGGACCACCCAGCCACAGAAGAATGTTTATCGAGAGCTTCAGACCAATACAAGCAATAAAGACGAGCCTTTGATTGACACTTCAGTACCCATACCACTCAGCATCTCCCCACCACAGAGAAGCTTGGCTAAGTTTCCGTCAGACAGTGTGGGGGCAGTTGTCCTGAGACGCATGCACGGTGTTTATGTGCTGAGGCCTCTTCCTGCAGAATGAAGGGTCCTGGGCAACACCAGGAGCCGTCTCGCGGTGCTGTTACGGAGGTGAAAGGAGTACACGTTACATTGAAGCCTTTTGAATGGAGATTGGCATCACACAGGCGTCAATAGATGATCTCACAAGGGCTTTATCTTTGCAAAGAATTTTCAGACGCGCCCTCTGGTATGCACTTGATTTCTGCAACATGCTGGGGGTGGGGGGCAGAGAATTGTATCGCTTTACCAGCAACAGATGCAGAGGGATTCCTGGCTCATCTGCGCACAGAGCCTGGGTCTTCTGACTGTTTTATTCTCTCTGCTGCAGAAATGAAGGTACTTCTCTGTTCTTTGTGTCTGTGTGTGTTGTGTGTGCACGTGTGCTCTGTTCTTTGTGAGTGTGTGTGGATGTGGGAGTGGAGGCCAGTGTGTGTGTGTGTGTTTGTGTATGTATGTGTGTGTGTATATGAGTGAATGTGGGAGTGGAGGCCAGTGTGTGTGTGTGGTGCATGTGTATATGAGTGAATATGGGAGTGGAGGCCAGTGTGTGTGGTACATGTGCATGTGTGCACGTGTGTGGATGTGGGAGTAGAGGCCAGTGTGTGTGTGTGTGTGTGTGTGTGTGTGTGTGTGTGTATGTGTACCTGAGTGAATGTGGGAGTGGAGGACATTGTGTGTGTTGTGTATGCATGTGTGTGGATGTGGGAGTGGAGGCCAGAGGTTGATGTTGAGCATCTTAGTGTCTTCTTTGGCCACTCTTCACTTTACTGATGCAAGGTCCCTTGCTGAACCTGGCGTTTGCCAGTCCCAGCTGGTCTAGCTAACCAACAGGCCTGGGGGTCTCCCGTCTCTGCCACAGAGTACTGAGATTTCAAGAGGCCATCACACTTGCTCCTGCTTTTACAAGGGTTCTGGGGATCTGAGCTTGTACAGAAAATGCTTTATCCACTGAGCCATATCCCTAGCTCAGATTTGAAAGCCGTGTCCATCACAGTTAAGTCACAGATTGGTGTTGTAAATTTTTATCAAACAAAGACTTAACTGTGGTTCTATGACATTTTTGTTGTTGACTTTCTTTCAGTGTGCATACTTTGCACCCAGGGCCTTGCACACGCAAGGCTAATGTTCTACCACGGAGCCTCACCCCGGCTCTTTGCTCTCTCCCAACCAGCTGTGTTAGTGAGTTCACACGTTAGAGTTTAGCTTCTCTGATTCAACGTCTGTTTCAATTTAAAAATAATCAAAAGTCTGGCTAAAATCAGGCTCTACTCTTCCAATTGCAGCACAGTTCCAGACTCAGAGCCAAACACAGGCAGGGCATTGCCTCTCTGTGGAAGCAGGCACATATGACTCGTTCCGTCTATCCTCTGCAGCCCTCCTGGTGCTCCCCTGCCCATCCAGTCGGGTATATTAGGCTCTGACTCTCCAGGCCACCCTTGTGAGAGAACTTTGCTCTCACCCAGCTAGGAATATGCCTCTTGTCAGGGCAGCCTTGGCTAACAGCCTGTTCAGCCCTCTGGGGTTTCTCTTCTTCCCTACCAGCCTGAGCCACTGTCTGCAGACATGGCAAGGATGCTGATCTCTCGACATAAAGTTATTTTATATATGTATGCATATATATCTCCACCTGGAGACCATGCACTTAACTTCTGAGACCCCAGTGGGTCCCACTTTTTCTCTGCTTCTCAGGAACAAGCCCTGTTCTAGCTGCCTCTTGGGTCCCTTCCCTGTTGTGCACAGCTTGACACATTCATTTTCCTCGTCAGTAGAGCTCAGAGAGCCTCCTCCCTGTTGGTCACCCAAGCTGCCCGAGTCAGAAGACTAAGAATGCTGAGCCCTGCAGAGACTATTGTACACAAGGTAAAACTGTCAGCAACCAAGCCCAGTTCTGGTCATCACGTTAGAATTTTTTAAAAGTTTTTTTTTAAATATTTATTTATGTATACAATAGTCTGTCTGTGTGTATGCGGAAGGCCAGAAGAGGGCACCAGACCTTATTACAGATGGTTGTGAGCCACCATGTGGTTGCTGGGAATTGAACTCAGGACCTTTGGAAGAGCAGGCAATGCTCTTAACCACTGAGCCATCTCTCCAGCCCCCCATGTTAGAGTTTTTGCAGTAAAATGTCAAACTACACCAGGGGACAGGAGGAGCTGGCTCCTCATTCCCAACAAAGGCCCCCTGCAGAGGCCACACAGCACCCTGAGGGAAGGGAGCCTGCCCTGGCCTTCCTGCCTCTTGTTCTGGCACTAGGGGAAACTAACTTGCACTTGGCTCCAGGTGAGTGATTTCACCTCCTCTTCCTCTGTTTCCTGTCTGTATCTAGGGATGAGCACTGTCCTGGGCTGTACGACTGGGAACAGCTGGTAACAGTGTGAGTATCATGCTTCCAAAGTTCTTGTTAAAAATTAGCTATTATGTAGCTGGATATGGTGGTAAATGCCAGTAATCTCAACAGCCCAAAGGGGAGACAGAAGGACTGTGGGTTAGTGGCCCGTCAGAGACACAAAGTGAGACCGAATTTTACAAAAAAGAAAAAAAAAAAAAAGGAAGGAAAGACCACGAGGAAGAGAAAATAAACAAACAAAAACAAAAGCCCAGAAGAACTGAAGAATAAATAAGCAAACAAAATAGAGAAAAAGAAAATAAAACACAAAAATTAGTTGTGGCTGATAGATTGATATCGGGACCCCCAAATCTAGGAGATACAGGTCCCTGGTTCCCATCCCTTGTTCAGAGCTGTCACGTGACCATTCAGATGAGCTACCTCTGTTATCTGGGGCTGGAGGCTCATGCCTAGGTGGGTCTAGAGAGCGTGTTATATAACACGCTCACACAGTTTATGAGGCAAGTGTTTACACCTATGCTTGCCTATGGTTGTAAAAAAACCACTCTCAAAACCTTTACAAGGCACAAGGCATTTGTGAAAATATGTGTTTTAGGCATTTTCTTCTTATTTTTTTAGATAGATCTCACTATGTAGTCCTGGCTGTCCTGAAACTCACTCTGTGGACCAGGCTGACTTTGAACTCACAGAGATCCGACTGCCTTTACCTCCAGAGAGCTGGAATCAAAGGTGTGCCAAACACACCATGCCTAGCATGTGGACTTTCCTTCTATCTGCATTCTTCTTATGTCTGTCCCATTCCATTTATTGTTAAATAGCTTTGCCTTTTAATTCTCATAACCTCCACTGTGTTTCTCCCTTAATGAGGTCATAATTTTTAAAAAATATTTATTTATTTATTTATTATGTATACAATATTCTGTCTCTGTGTATGTCTGCAGGCCAGAAGAGGGCACCAGACCTCATTGCTGGGAATTGAACTCAGGACCTTTGGAAGAGCAGGTAATGCTCTTAACCACTGAGCCATCTCTCCAGCCCAGGTCATATTTTTTTTTAAAGCTTAAAACAACAGTTCAAAGTTGATTTTTCTTTGTTTTTTTTTTTTTTTTTTTTTTAATTTCTTTCTTTCTTTCTTTTTTCTTTTTTCTTTTTTTGGTTTTTCAAGACAGGGGCTGAGTTTGTCTGTGTAGTTTTGGAACCTGTCCTGGAACTTGTTCTGTAGACCAAGCTGGTCTCAGACTCACAGAGATCCATCTGCATCTGCCTCCAGAGTGCTGGGACTAAAGGCGTGCACCACCACCATCTGGCAGATGGATTGTTTTTACCTTGTGTTTATTGAAAGAATTGTAAATGCTTTGCTCTTATTTTAAAACCTGATAGAATATTTTGTGGATGGTGAAGCCCTTAAGCAACAGAGTACCTTTTTGACCAATCTTTTTGAATTTTATACTAGAAAGAAAGAGGAACTTGCAGAGTGCTCCTCAGATCCTCCATGAGAGAGAGTGAAGATCTTCCTTTGAGGGGCTGGACAGATGGCTCAGAGGCTGACTACTCTTCCAGAGGATCTGAGTGCAGTTCCCTGCAGTCACATGGTGGCTCACAACCATCCCTACTTCCAGTCCTAGGGGATCTGGCGCCCTCTTCTGGTCTCTGTAGTCAGTCACTGCATGCACCTAGTGTGCAGATACACATGCAGGCAAAACACCCATACACACAAATTACTAAAATGATAATGATGAAGCTGATGATGTTGATGATGATGATAATAATAATAATTTGGGGTGAAGTTTTGAGATGAAACGGAAGGCTTTACCAGAGGTCTCCACCACCCTCTCAAGGGGCTCTAGTTCCTTCTCTTAGTACCTTGGACTAGCTCCTTGATCCTTAATGTCCCTTAAGTTGTTCTGTGAAGGCGCCACCCCTAGACCTGGGCAATGGGAGTGCTTGTCAGGCCTTTTGCTTCCCAGGGCCTGATCTACTCTTCCCATAGCCTCTCTGTGCCCCCCTGGTTGAGGTGCTCCTTGGCCAAATGGTTGTACGCCCCTACCAGACTTAGGGTTCTAGAAACACCTCAATTTCCTGCCAAGATAGCCCCAGATTCACTAGCAGGCTAGTTGGTCTCTTGGGCCATCTCTTTAGTCAAGGTCACACTGCCTTGCTGCTGTGTTTGATGTAGGTCCTGGGGTGCCCAAGGCAGCTGTTTATATGTGGGTGTATATATGAGGTTAGTCTTTCATGGTGTGAGACAGAGCTGGGAGAGAGGACCACCCACAGTTGAGGACTCTCCCCTGGTTGCCACATTCAGACTTAGAACTTAGGGGAGTCTGAAACCCCTCAATTTAGACCTGGCATTGTATCCTGAAGGTATATTTGTCAAGGCGAGAGCACAGGAGACATTTTATTTTTCATCCCGTTAGGTTGACATAACTTTCGAATATTGAAGTATGTGCTATGTGACTGTTTGGACTCCTGTCCTGTCCATGCCACGGTTGTCTGACCGGGGCAGGCATTATGTTCTGGCCTGGTCTCTGTCCCCCAGTCCAGTCCTGATAGATGTCTCTGCGGTTCCCTGTCCCTCCAAACCCCTGTATTTTGCATCACTCGGTGTCCTATCACTTCATCCTGGTTCCCAAGATGGGAAAGAGATTACAACAGGGAACCAGACCCAGTGGGTGAGGCTGAAGCTCAAGCTAAGCCACCGCTTTTGTTTGCCTTGGGATGTGGTCGGCTATGAAAGAGAAGTGCTGGTCTCTTCTGCACAGCTGCAGGGACCTGTAAGAGGCAACACCACAGGTTCTGGGGCAGGCAGTACGATGGCTACAGGGAGGTGATGGCTGGTGGAGTTTTATTGAGATAAAAATAGCATAACAGGAGGTGAGGGAAGCACCCGTTCAGGGGCAAGGGTATGCTTGGAGCCTGCCAGACTCGTGCTAGAGTAAGACAGGAGGGCTGGCTAGTTCTGATCTGCAAAGGACGGGGGGGGGGGCACCCCAGTACATGTGACTTTCCAGGTGGGCAGGCCATGGGTAAAAGGAGTGTCCACACGGGTGCTGGGGTTGCTGCTGCAGGATTCCTTTCGCTCTAGAGTGGGAGCAGAGATGAGGGGACCAGCAGAGGACAAACTGGAGTGGGCAGACCCTGCTGACATGCCAGCTCCTCCCATCCTGCCTTCCCTCTCCCTCACCAGCGCTCTTAAGGATCAGCAGGCCAGACCTCACAGAGGTCTGCCCCGCCACTGGGCACAGTGGCCTCTCTGTGCTGTCCTCCAATAGTGCTGAATAGGTTTTGGGTTCTGGTGGAAGAGACAGACAGGATGGGCAGAGATGCATAGAGGATGTGTTTTAGGGAGACACAGAGCTGGCCCTAAGGATAGAGAGCGACTGAGGGAAGGCTGTCAGATGCGGGGGAGGGGGAATGACTCAGGGGACACCTTTCTGAGGTGATGATGTTTGAACAGAGGGGGCTCTTGAGGGAAAAGAGCCCAATGCAAAGGGCCCATGGGATAGACCAGAATGCAGTGAGTGAGGATCTGGCAGAAGCGGGGCGTATGTGTCACTGGTGTCAGGGGAATAGTGTTAAAGGCTTGAAGCACATCGCAAAGCAGTTACTGGGAGAGCTGTTCAGAGAATGGCCCAAGGGAGGTTGGTTTAGAGGCCCCAGGATGTGCTTGGAGGCTACAGCAGAAACCCACCAGCTGTGTGGACTTACTCAGAATATAGAGAGTTCCTCGACTGTTAATGTGCACTTCTCTGTGTATCTGTGTGCATGCATGTATATGTGTAGGTATGTGTGCACTTGCATGTGTGTGCATGCATGTATATGTGTAGGTATGTGTGCCCTTGCATGTGTGTGCATGCATGTATATGTGTAGGTATGTGTGCACTTGCATGTGTATGCATGCGTGTATATAGGCGTATGTGTGTGTACATATCTTAATTGTCTATACCTCAATTTTAGGCAAGTATTCTACCACTGAGCAATGGTCCCAGCCCTCTGGGACCATTTAGATTAATTTCAGATTCTCTTCAATGATAAATGTAGGCCATTGTCCCAGTCAGCATTAGCTGTCAACTTGACACAGTCTAGACTCACCTAAAACAAGAGTCTCAGTGCACTCACAGGTTTTTTTGTTTGTTGTTTTTTAGTCAGGCTAGTCTTTGGGCATGTCTCTGAGGACTGTCTTGATTATTAATTAATGTAAGAAGGCCCAGGCAACTGTAGGCAGCACCATGCCAGGCAGGTACGGTGTCCCATACCACACACAGTGCCTGCAGTTGTCTGGAAGTGCTGTTAGGTGCCACACCATTTAAAGTCACGGGAACTGTTAGGCTCGCCACCAGATTTCTCATTTAATGCTGTAATCATGAAGCACATCCATCAATAGACCATAGATTTGCCTTTTACATTATCTTGGGCTCTGTATTTCAGTAATCTCCTCTATAGTATGAGGCCGCTTGTTCACTTCCTGGCTAGCCAGACTCCTGATATAACCACAAAGAAACTGTATTAATTAAATCACTGTTTGGCCAATTACTTAAATGTATTGCTAGCGAACTCTTACATCTAGAATTAATCCATCTCCATTATTTTATATTTTATCATGAGGCTTGTGGCCTACCAGCAAGGTTTCTGTATGTCTGTCTCTGGCAGTGGCTTCATGGCTTCTTTCTGACTCTGCCTTCTTTCTCCTAGCATTAAGTTTAGTTTTCCCCACCTAGCTCTACTCTGTCCTATCAGGCCAACCCAGTTTCTTTATTCATTAACCAATAAAAGCAACACATAGATGGTTGCTTTTTCCCTTTTCTGTTTAAATAAGAAAGGAAGGTTTTAACATAGTAAATTGCATATAGTAAAACAGTTATCAAGCAAGAATGACAGTTACAATATTTACATCTACTTTATCTTTCATCATAACTAAGGAAAACTATAACTGTAACTATGTGTCCTTCAGCTCCATCAAAGATTCCAGAAGGATATAATATTACCTAAATAAACAGGAAATTCTTTGTAAGAAATTTCCAAAACTCTAGAATTGACAGAGACATCTCGCTGCCTAGACAGTCACCCAAAGTTTATCTGTATCATTGGAGCATCAATCTTCAGCCTACAGGTCCATAGTATTCATCAGACTTTTCTATGAAGCAGGAAATTTCAGATAGTTCTGCCTATATTGGCAGTTTGTCAGACACTTTCTTCTGTATCCTGCAGAATGTCTGGCAGACTCTTTCATGAAGCAGGAACCCTGAAGGACCATCTCACTTTTAGGCAAGGTCAGCAGTCATTTCTCTATGGGTCCTGCATGTCCAGTTCATACAGCATAGCATCAAGCAGTCCAGGCAAGAGCAATTTCTTGCCCAAATGGCTAACAAACTCCATAAGTAGCCTCTTCGATGCTCATCTCCTCTTGAAGTAGCTTGGTGTTGCCAGGAGTAGATGTGTCTCACTGTTATAAAAAGTCCTAAGATCTTAAAACATTTTAAATATCACATTCTGAAGGTCTCTGAAAGATTTGAAGAATACCTAACTGAAATATATCTATCTATATCTAGAAAACCTAACATGATTATAAGCTTGACTATTATAGATGATTATCTATTTACCTATATTTCTTAATTATACATTGCATTTTTAAATGAGCTGCATAAACACAGTACCTTAATCAAGAGCAGAAATA